>NC_066585.1:491258649-491343649 GCF_024323335.1 Lathyrus oleraceus
CTTTTTCTCTTATGCATCGATAGAGATTAATGTAAACAATAATCACAAAAATTATACAATTTAAAAAAAAAAGAATAAAAAACAAAACTATCTTAGTCTCTAATAATTACATAAATATTTCTAAAACCAGACGAGATAAGACTCATTTTAAAAAAAAATGTATTCCTACCATTTATTTTGGAAAAAAAATGATAATGAATACTCTCCCAGTCTCATAATAAATGTATCTTTTATTTTATTTGTATTTATTTAAAATTTAAAATATCAATGTACAATAATTTTATTATTTTATTTTATAATTTTTTTATTTTTTATTATATTTTAATTCATATAACTATTTCACTAACTAAAATATTTTAATAAATAACACATATTTTATTATTGAAATTAACGCTACTACAAATTATCTTAATATGTGTAAAACTAAAAAAAACACCTATTGTAAATGGAGGAAGTATAATATATGGTAGTTAGCATTAAATTAATGTCTTCACATTAAGAGGAACTTTTCACATAATTCACGAGTAAGGAAGATGAAGTATCATAAAGTAGCTACTACTAAATGGTTGGGAATCCACTTTATCACGTATAACATCTAAGCCTTAAAGATGCACATGGATTAGGTTTGTTTCACTTCTTCCATTTCTATCATCATAATAACTTGTCACATTTGCAAACAAATATTTAATCTAAGAAGATTTTTTTGTTTTTAGTTTTCAACTAACATGTAATTGTTTTTTAATTATATCTTCTAAACACAATTTATATTACTTTCAGTTTATTATTATTCACTTTTTCATCTATTAGTTAAATAGATATAATCTAACATCTTAAAGGTAACTATATAAGATTTTATATGTTCGATTTTTTGTCTTTACAATATAATTCTTTACAATTATCAATATATTAACTGAACTATTCATTCATATTTACTGTAATGGAAATGTATGAGAATAAATGAATGAAATCACATTTATTTACTTCATATTTTTTATTTTTTATTTTTCATATAATATTTCTGATTTTTAAAATATGTATGTAATATGATTAAATACAAAAAAGAAAAGATTATTTTACTCACTTAAATGCAGTTTCCAATCAAGAATTCTGGCATACATGTGTTTATTAACAAATGCCCTTTATTATGATCCATATTTTGGTGAAAGATGGGCCCATGAAATTCGATAGGTGGAAGATTTGTCCTAAATTTCTTTCAATTGCTATTTACTTGCGATAGCGATTAATTTGAAGCGATTTAAGACCCGCTTGTTAAATATTTAAAAGAAGTCATTTATTTTTATATATTTTTAAAGAAAATTATAAAAATTTCTTCCAAAATAATAAAATTTATTTTGAATTAATTTTTATAAATTGAAATTATAATTTTGACATTTAATAATTTTTTTCTTCACAACCTCCGTTTTTATTTCTCAAAAGAAATCAAGTAATCAAGTAACACTAGTTAATGTCTACATTCCTAACCCCTCTCTCGTCTTGGCAAATGACTCAAACTTCAGAATGTCAGTCAGTTGGTCATGTGTGTCGTAGTGCTTCAATTCAATGACTTCATCTTTAGTCAGGCCCCTCAAGAAATGAAACATCACATCTATGTGCTAACATCTTCCATGCATGATAGGATTCCTTGACAGTTTGATCGAGGAACTGTTGTCACAAAAGATGATTGACCCTTGCTTTTGAGGTATTTTCAAATGAGATAGCATATGAAGCAACAACCACAAACTTTGCTTATGTTGTTGACAATGTGACTATTGGATATTTCTTTGAGGACAACGATATTGACCTTGACCCTATCTTGTACACATGACCTAAGGCGTTTTTCCTGAGATATCCATCTCCTGCATAATCAGAGCAAGTCCATCCTAGCAGTTGTAAGTTGGTAGTGCATGCATGCTTGTACATAATACCAAAGTCTAAGGTGCCTTATAGGTACCTCATGATTCTCTTGACTATAACAACATGCATTTTTGTGGGCCTTTCAATGACTCTGGCCACCAATCAAGGCTACACTTGAAGATGTTGAGGAGAAACTGTAAGACCCCAATTTTGACCCTAAGATCCCTCATGTTATCTCATCATTTACATTGACTTTGGGATCACACATTGGCATCCTCCTTACCCCTCATTCATTGGGTTTGCATTGGGAGAGATCACCAAGCACATTTGATTGTATCATACTTTATTTTTCATTATTTACTAACCAAAATACCAAAAATATGTCTATGTATAATTTTGTTTCTTTTGTAGGTAGTGTGGGCATCCACCAATGCCTCATCAAGCTTACAACTAGGGTTTGAGACCCTTAATGCAAGGATATTAATCAAGAGATGATTCACATTGGTTCTAGACATCATATATGGGTCCCCATGATCTTTATTTATCATTTTGATCAAGAATTCATCAAGAGTTTGAAGTTTGTTTGCCTTGGAAGCCCTAATTTATCTAACTATCTTGTGTGACTTCCTCGGCAAGTTTCTTCAACATTTAATCAAATATATCAAGGGATACTTCATTATACATCATATTATGCATATATTATTCTCCATGAGTCCATAAAATCAAGAGAACTTCAAGTTTGCAAGTTGGTTCAAAGAGGTTGATCAGAGGAAGTCAATTAGTCAAATCTAGGATTCCCTAGACCCTATCCCCAACAATTTTTGTCATATTAAAATGATTCCAAAAGTATATTTACTCCTTATGACATTCCTAACAACTTTCATGTTGAGGTCAAGAGCTAGTTTTGCTTGGAAAGTCATTTTTTATGGTGAAAGATTATAGGTCATTTTGTTTGTGCCCTAGTTAGGAGGTCAACTTCCAAGGACCATAACTTGATCATTTTTTATGATATGAAGTCCATCTAAGTTTCATTATCAATTTCAATATGTTCTCTCCAAGTTTTATTATTTGATGAACTTCAAATTAAACTTGAAAGGTCATGTGCCAAGAGGAAACATTATAGGTCATTTTGGGCCATTACCATTGAACAAGCAATTTTCCTCAACTTCTAAAATCCATAACTACTTCATTCTAAATACAAATGAGATCAAATTTGTTACCAAATTTAATAGGATTTAAAGATATAAAACTTTTATGAAGGAACTCTTTCCATTTGAAGCTCATAGTAAAAGTTATCCAAAGTGGAAGAAGTGGATATTTGACTTGGTACTTAGAAATATTTCAATTATGTTTGATTTTCCAAACTTCCACCTCAAAATTCATAATGATACAAGCTTAAAATGGAAAAATGTTCAACATGAAAGTTGTTCCCCTTGATCTCACCTTTCCAAAATGTCCAGGATCACTTCATGTGGACAATATTTGAGGGACTTGCGTATGGCTCCTTTGTTGGGTTTGTTTTGGCAAGATTTGGATTCAAATGATCATTTCCCTTTGCATGCTTCCATGTGATGACCTCAGTACTCATTATGCATGAATTGAAGTTATATTGCATCATTCTTTAGGCCCAAATCATTGTCCATGCATCCATTCACTATGGTTTCTAATTTTGTCAAAAATTGAAAGGGTGCAAAACTGAATTCAAATGGCTATCTAACAAGTGCATTGCCTCATAAATAACATACATACCTTGCCCAAGCTTTGCCAAGAGATCTCAGAACCTTACACCATAGAATTCCTTGAAGATTTATTTGAAATCGAGTTTGAATTTCACCTTCTATTTTGAAGTTCAAACTCCAAGGATTCATAGCCTTTCTCATCTCAATTGATCACTGCAAGCAAGAGGAGGAAGAATCAAGCAAATTCAGATCGAGATCAAGCCAATTTGAAGCTACCCGAAGGTGATTTTTCAGAAACTTTGAGCCTTTTCGATTCTCTCTCAATTCTTCACCATTCTCTTTGATTTTTTGTTGGCTGAAGTTCTACCAATGTAGGCAACAAGATTAAGTTGCTTTGAGGTCAAATCGAAGCAACTCAGATCATGAACCTCAAATTTCAAATCCATGTATCTTTTTATATACTTGGAATTGGAAGAAATGGAGGTCAGATTTAGGCTCCTGATCATTTTTCCTTCAAAAACATGTACTCACTTTCCATTTTTCATTTGGTTGAGGGTGGACCAGTCCGGTGAGGTCCACCGGAGAAGATGACCAGAGCTAGGGCTCCGGTGGTGTGTTGGCAAGGTTTCAGCCATCTGATCCCACACCCACGTTATAATCTCATCCATTTGTGAAGGTAGAGAAAAACAAGAAAGGGGGGTTTGAATTGTTTTAAAGATAATAAAAACTTTTTAGAAATGAGACACATGCAAAAATAAATAATATCAACACTGAATTTTTATACTGGTTCACTTGAAATTCAAAGCTACTCTAGTCCACCCGACCAAGGTGATTTTTGCCTTCAATAAGGACTTAATCCACTAATCTTGAAAGATTACAAAAAGATCGTCTAAGAGGATAAATATTTCTTAGCCCTCTCAAGTTTACAGACTTCACAAGTCACTTTAGGAGAATTCAACAAATAAATATAGTTACAGTAATGCTTAGTGCTTCTAGGTAAGCAGAGATTACACAAGGTAAGAGCAAAAGAATTGTTCACACTTTTAGAGCAACAACTTGTGTGAGAAAGAGAATGAATAATAGATACGAAAGTAATGTTGTATTCTCCTATGTTTCAATTGTCTTCTTAGTGAAGTGTTCCATCCTTTATATAGGAGTGATGAGAAGACCGTTGAGTGGCAGGATCTTTGGCAATGATGGATGATTAAAGTCATTAATCTCTGTGTTCTTTCCAAAGCAGTTTTGGGGCACTATAACTTTCTTCCAAAAATAGTTTCTTGCCATACGTGGAATGCTTCATAGCTAAGTCTTTGGAGATCTTTTCTGAATTAGAATGTTCAGATATCAGAGTTGCTGTTCAGCAAGTATATCTTCAGATAGTTGCTTGTAGCTGACTGTCTTCAGAGGTTCTTGACGTCTTCCTGATGAATTCGCTAGAGTGTAAAAGCTTCAGATCCTAGAGTGCATTCTTCCGCTTCAGAGTGTCTGATATCTCTGTTTATTTTGTACGCTTCCTTTAATCAGAGTCAGAGCTTCTGTTGAGTATCTTCTAAGTGATTATTCTGAACTGGTATCTGTATCTGATGAATGTCTATCTGACTACTTTTATTAGAGCCCTGCATACTTAGATGGATTTTGTTAGGGTACCATTTTTGTTTCATCCTTTGTTATCATCAAAATCTTAGAGATAAATTGTAGATATTAGATTTGTTCTTACAATCTCCCCATTTTTGATGATGACAAAAAAATTCAGAGTGATGATGAAATAGTGATATAATCAACAAAAGATAATATCTCAGAGTCAGATGTGAGGTGACTCCCCCTGAGATGGATCATCGGATTTCTCAGAAGTTCTTACCAGACTTTCCTTGTGTGGCAGCTAGTTTGTACCTTAGTTGTTGTCCTGTATAACTTTAGTTTTCATAAGATATTAAGATATTAATGTACGCAGTGCATCAAGAGGCTTAGATATATTTTCATCAGAGCTGTTTTTATTCTCCCCCTTTTTGGGTGACTAAAAAAGACAGCAAAAAAATAGGTAAAAAAAGTTCATATATGATAAAGATAGGTACAAGTAAGTAGCAATTCAGAAAGAGAGCACAAAATACATAGCAGAAAACATAAGGAAAACAACAAGAGAAGCCTAAGTGCCTAAGGGTTTGGAGGCGGAGGCATCCTTTAGAGCAGCTGGGTCAACAGGTTTTGAATATTGTTGTTGACGGTGTCTGGGTGATCCAATCTTGCTCGCACTATCTGTTGCTCCTTCTGCAGCTCTTCTAGAGTCTTCAGAACCAGAGGAGCGAAGCCAGAGTTTGATTGCTCCCCCTGAGTCAGAGCATCGGTGCTAGCCTTTGCAGCTTCTTCCGCAACTATGTGTGCTACTTCTTCAGCGTCGGCTTTTGCTTTTGCCTCAGCTTCAGCAGCAGCCGCCACAGCAACAGCCTTCTCTGCAGCTTCTCTAACCCGTTGCTCTTCTTCCAGGAGAGGCTTCTCTTCTGCTTCTCTTAGGGCCTTTTCCTCTACCTCTCTGACCAGTTGTGCCTGAAGCCTTTCTCCAGTGTCTCTGATAAATTCGTTGCAGACTTCTTCAGAGAGGTCTTTCAGTTTGAAAGCCTCAGATGTCATCCATCTGATCACTTTGTTCCAGTGAATCCTTAATGCAGAGGGATCATCACTGATACTAGAGTTTACAGATAGAGATCTAATCTTCTCCACTGAAGACTCAGCAAATAAAGAGATTGCTTCTTCTAGGGTGGGGAAGGTAGTTTCTGGTTCAGTGTCGGGGGATGGGGATGTTGGTGGTGTTTAGTTGGTGTCAGCGGGAGTCTGAGAGGTAGGGATGATAATGTTTTCAGAGGGTGGTATGATGGAAGTATCAGAGGTTGGTGTTGTGGGTTGTTCAGGTGGTGGATCTGGTGGTGGAATTGGTTGTTCAGGTGGTGGAGTGTTAGCTTCTGGTTCAGGTTGTTGTTGTGTGGCAAGAGCACGAGCCTGAAGCTGAGCTAGTGTGAGGGATTGAGGATCAGAGGGTTCTTAGTCAGATGATAAGATGTAGTAGGCTGGAGATGAAGGTGTGGAGGAGATATGTGAGATGGGTTTGTTAAGCATCTCAGCTTCAGAAACTGGTAGGGTTGTGATGGAGAGATTGAATTTTTGAAACGGAGGTGATGGTGGGTTAGGGGTTGGAGTATCAGAGGGTTTGGTGGTAGAGGGTTGGGGTTCAGATTGAGTGTAGATAGGGGTGGTTTGGGGAAGAGAAAAAGCAATTTGCTTTAAATTGACAGAGCGAGAGTGAAGAGGCAATGACTTACTTGGTGATTCGATCAGAGGGACCAGAGGTCTTGACACAGAAGTTTCCCCCAACTTTTCTTTCTTGGCCTTCTTTGACTTCTCAGAAGGTTCTCGTTGTCTCTTCATGAAGTTAGGTGGATGCTCAGGCATCCAATCCACGGAGAACTATGAAATGTCAACTCCTTGGCTTGCAAGATCATTCAGATAGTGCACCACAACCTCTGGAGGATCAATCTTGGAGAAGAGGTAGATGCCATTTGGAATCTTCCTTTGATCCTTGAGTGCTTCCCAGGAGGTATCTAATAAGGGTTTCACCCTAACTTGCTCAATCACTTCCATGCTCTTCAGATTGCGAGCATTTAAAGGCCTTCCAATGTCAACAGTGACATCTTCCATCAGATTGTGATGGATCAGGTGACCCACCAACCCACTCTCAATTAGAACGTCGGAGATAAGCCTTCCCAGAGGGATGTAGGTTCTGGGATTCATATTGTTTCTGGTGTCTTTGACAGAGTCTCTGAGGTATTTGAAGAGCAGTGCTGGCAAATTCAGCTTGAGCCCTTTGTGAAGGCAGTAGAGTATGCATTTCTGATCCGTGTTGATGTAGTCAGAAGAGTTGGAGGTTGGGTGGTGATGAATGGTTTCCAGAATTATCTTTAGCCAGACTCGGAGGTTCTGGTGAAGTTCCTTGTTTTTGGAGGAGTTGCCTTCAGTGTTCTGTTGGAAAATGGTTGGGGCAATTTCCTGAGACAAGTACTTTTCCCTAGGGTGGATGTTGTAGATCCTTCTTCCCCCTGTCTTCTCCATGTTCAGAAGGGAGGCGATTGACTTCTCAGTGATGACAATCTTTACCCCCAGAACATGTGGCACTATGTAATGATCATTTGAGTCTGCAAAGTGCCAAAACTCTTTTACCAGATAGGTATAGACAGGGCCATAGAGCCTTTGGAAATAGTTTTCCCACCCTTGCATTTCGAGTTCCTCAGTAAAACCTATTCCATTACGCTTCATGTTGTCAAAGTCCACCAAAGTTTCACACAAGACCTCAAGCTTGTCAAATGGAGTGGCAAGATGGATATGGGGTTCACGATCCAAAATGTGTGGTTCTTTGTAAATTGGGGTAGAGACAACACCGGATGTAGCAGTTGTTTGCTGAGAAGAAATGGGAGTTTGTTCTGTTGATTCCATTTGCTAAGAGTAGTTGTAGACGGATTATTGCTGGGAATCCATGAGGAAGTTCATGAACTTGATGAAGATGATGAACTTGATGATCTTGAGAAGGAAGGAGGTTTGTGTAGGATGTGAGTGTAAAGTGTGAAATTGTGAATTGTGAAACATATAAATACACATAGAGGGCATGCAAAACGACAACGTTAGGAGCAGTTGAGAAGTTAGAAAATTAATGATGGCACATTAAACGAGTTGACACGCTTAGGAGAGACATCATTACAGCTGATGATAGAAGTCTAATCCCCAAATTAGCACATTGCTCGAGGAGATCTCAAGGGTCTGTCTCTTGATTTCTGCTAGACAGTTGTTTAGAAGATCCAAGGTCAGACGCAAGATACCCCACGTGTTGATCTATCTGATCTTCAAGAATACCAAGGGATTGGATCCTGAGGATTTCTGATTCAGATGACTCCTAACTAGTAGAAGTATCTGAGTCAGATCCAGATACCAGATGTTATTTCAGAGCCTTATTTTTCTATTTCAGAGAAGCACATTAGATTTATTCTGGGCAATTTTCAATTTTCAAGTGTTTCAGAATAAATGAGAATATATCTTCAGCCAGGGGTTTTGTGAAAATATCAGCACATTGATGGTTTGTATCTATAAATTTTAAAGATATTACCCCTTTCTGAACAGTCTCTGATAAAATGATGTTTTATTTCTATGTGCTTAGCTCTGGAGTGCAAGATAGGGTTCTTACTTAAACATATGGCAACAATATTATCAAAGAAGATAGGAACGTTACTCTCAAATATCTGGAGGTCTTCTAGTTGATTTTTCATCCAGAGCATCTGAGTAGTGCATAGTGAAGCTGATATATATTCTGCTTCTGTAATAGACAGAGCGATGGTTGACTGTCTGCATAATCTGCATCTTAATATCCAGAGAGCCTATACTCTGATGTTTTCTCATACATCAGGCCAAGATTAGGGGTTCCTTTTAGATACCTTAGGATCCTTTTAACTGCTGTTAAATGGGATTCCCTTGGATCTAATTGGAATCTGGCACAAAGACATACACTAAAAAGAATGTCAGGACGGGTAGCCATCAGATAGAGAAGAGAGCCTATCATACCATGATAGAGCTTCTGACAAACCTTTTGACTAACTTCTTCTTTCTCCAGAATGCAGGTTGGATGCATGGGTGTCTTTGTTGGCTTGCATTCTGACATTTCAAATTTCTTCAGAATGTCTTTTATGTATTTACTTTGGTATACATATGTAGCTTCTGAAGCTTGATTGATTTTAATTCCTAGAAAGAATTTTAGTTCTTGCATCAAACTCATTTCAAATTCTGCATGCATTAGCTCATAAAATTCTTGACATGCAGAGGGGTTAACTGAACCAAAAATTATATCATCAACGTATATCTGACATATCATGAGATCATTTCTAATGTTTTTATAGAAGAGTGTAGAGTCAACCTTTCCTCTAATGAAATCATGTTCCAGAAAAAAGTTTCTTAATCTTTCGTACCAAGCTCTAGGAGCTTGTTTTAGACCATATAATGATTTTTTCAGTTTAAAGACATGTTATGGACATTTAGAGTTTTCAAAACCTGGGGGTTGATGAACATACACTTCTTCTGATATATAGCCATTAAGAAATGTGCTCTTGACATCCATCTGATATAATTTGATGGAGTGATTTACAATGAATGATACAAGTAAACGAATGGATTCTAACCTGGTGACTAGAGCAAATGTTTTGTTGTAGTCAATGCCTTCTTGTTGACTATAACCTTATGCCACCAGTCGTGCTTTGTTTCTGACTACTTCTCCTTTCTCTTTCAATTTGTTTATGAATACCCATCTTGTTCCAACAATATGAGTTCCTTTAGGCTTTGGGACAAGATCCCAGACTTCATTCTTTGAAAATTGATCCAGTTCTTCTTTCATTGCCAGAACCCAGTCATTGTCTTGAAGTGACTCATCACAGGAAGTAGGCTCAACCAGAGATACTAATCCCAGAGGAGTTTCTTCAGATACTTTGAATGTCGACCTTATTCTGACAGGGTCATCCTTGTTTCCCAGAATCAATTCTTTAGAGATGTTTGGGCGATTTCTTGATCTTTTCTGGATAATTGAGATTTCAGTTTCTTCTGGACTTTGCTTCTCAACTTCTTATGATGCTTTAGTCTTTATATATTTTCCACATCCCTAATTTCTAGCGAAGGTGGGTGGATTCGTGGCTAGAAACGTGGAGAAAAAGAGGGAAGACTAGGTTGTGGCGGTTGCCACAACCCTAGCCTTTGAATCTGTGGCGAGCGCCACCTATATAGAGATTGAGCGCCACCTCCTCATGCTTGGTGGTGGGCGCCACCACATCTTTGGGTTCATGTGGCGGGCGCCACACACCCTAGATGATGGGCGCCACAAGCCCATTTGCTTTGGTGGCCCATTATCTCTATTTTTCTCCATGTTCTTCTCTTTTTCTTTCCTTTTTTCTATTTTCCATTTTGCTTGCTGTAAACCTTTTAATCGATAAATACCTGCAATAAACATAAAATACTGCATAATAATAAGTGTTAATCAAGTAAAAAGCAATGCATATGGAGTCAAAAATACGATACACTTTCGCGTTATCAAACTCCCCCATACTTAAACCTTTGCTTATCCTCAAGCAAATTCCGCGTATATGAAAAATGTTTTATGAAATATTTGCAGCATACATTATCAAGACTCATAGAAGACACAGATGCATTCAAATACTCATTCTAGTCTTTAAACTTTACTTTGGTTCAAAATTGTATTAACAGGTACTCACTTCCATACTAAGGGTATCGTTGGAACACATAGTCGCAATATTGCAACCATAAGTCTACCTCATATACAAACCAATCCGAATCCTGTTGTCATGCCTAAGCCTACCTTACTAAACCTTATTTTTATCCTTTTTCATTCTGGCGCAATCACATTAAGCCCGTTATCCTTTCATATTCATAGCAAGATAATTTGTTACTGACTATGATCTCATCATGATTTATTTCTTTCTTTTTCGCACTTTGGCTCAAATAACAGTTGAAGATGGTTATACCGTTGGGCTAAGTGACTGGGTGAGGATCACCTAACTTAGAGGGAACAACATTTTACATACATTTCGTAATCTTTTCTTCTTTCAAGCCTGAAATCATACACTTATTTGCATCGACTTCTTGCCTAGTGTGTGCTTAGGATGGTGCTGACTGCTAGATAAACTACTTAAGGAAATATTAAAGGGTAGAATTTAAGGCTATGGCATGACAAGTACTCAAATAGATCTTATACTTGGGATATTTAAGGTGTTAAAACGATACCGATCTTATAAAGTTTTTCCAAATCTCTACAATTCAACCTCAGTTTTATTTATAGTTTAGAATTTTCAAAAGATGTAATGTATCTCTAAGTCTAGATTTTTGCAAAAAAATTGTATGGATTGAGCAAATAGGAGAATTAGTAAATAACGGAAACCACGCATAAAGACTTGACAACACATTGATATTTAACTCGACTGACACTTTAACAAAAAATAACAAAAGGAAATAACAATAACAATAATTTAAATCTACCTAGAAATCGATATATAAAAGCGATAAAGCTTCCTCCCCCATACTTAAACCTTGCATTGTCCTCAATACAATGACATAAGATAGGAAAGAAAGGTAGAACCTGGGTATCCTGCTACTGGCGCCTTCTGTCACGTGTACGTGCACGTCCACCGTTTCCTGGCTGGTGAGGTGGCGTGTAGTTTTGGAGATCTTCCACACGCATTATCAATGTTGCCATTTCATTTATCAAGCCAGACATGTTCTGTTCGGTTCTAAAAGCGTAGTCGTGCTGATCATGCTGCATTTTGCGAAGGATTTGCATCATTTCAGTTTGCTGAGCTTCCATGTTTTGGATTTGTAGGTCTCGCTGAGCGTCTAATTCGCTACGCCACAGTAGTTCAGCATAGATCTCATCAAGAGTGGCTGGTGCCGCATTTCTTCTTGGTCTTTGACTAGAGGATGTACTTGCAACATTTTCAAATGACATGTGTGTGGTGTACGGGTCAGTAGCGGGAGCATTTTTCTCCAGAATGTGATCCTCATTAGTGTCCCCGCCAGCAGCTACATTCTCAGGAATGTGCGCGGGGACTTGGTTAGGCACCAGATCATTAGTATAACAATAATTATCCGGGTTACGCACATCTGTATGATTTAGATTTGGGAGGATAAAATCTTGTAACATATTATTTGCAATTATTAAATTAAATTTACCGTCACTCCTTCGTTTTACTAGTTTCATGCTCCTTGCCATGCCAATATCAATGGCATGATGCGGGAGCGGGGTTAGCCTGGAGAATTTTTCTTCAAGTCCAAGGACTCTGGCTATGGAGGTTATTAAACCTCTAAAAATAATCGGCCCTCACTTCGCATTGACAATGGCCTGCATGTGAGATAGCATAAAAGGGACGGTATTCACCTTTTGTGGCAAAAATGTGGCGAACAAATAAAAGAGTTCTTTTTCGTTCACCTTGTTAGAATTTGCTCGGCCAAAAATGGTGGACACCAATATTTGGCGGAAATATCGAATAGCCGGGTTATGAATTAAAGTGGCTCTGTTTCCCTCAAAACTATGGGTTACTATACCGGTTATTACCCTCAGTATCTGGGACCTCACTTACTACGCCATCTCCATGGGGGAAATGTAGCATGTCCGCTAGTTGGGAAAATGTAAGGGCATATTCGACGTTGAATAAACGAAATTGGGCAGTCCCACTGGAGCAGTTTGTGTTGGGTGTGGGACTAAAAATTAACGAGCTTAGGAATTCTAGTGTTAATTGAGCATAGACAAGGTCCTTGAGAGATAGAAAATAATTTAAATTTAAAGTGTCAAGCATATAAACAGGGTTCATCGGCCTACCTTGTTGATTCGATCTTTCTTGCGCTCAGAGACGTGTATGTCTCCTCTTGTAATTCATCTGGCTCGCTGTTTCTGAACACTATTTCGTATTCCCTCATCTGTGCCATAATGAATTTCACACTTGTTGTGCAATGTAGTGAGGATAGAGCAAGAGAGAAGAGAATTATGCTGATGATAGGTGTGATTTTGTTGAGGTTATGTTGGTGGTTTATATATAGGTGATGGTGGTTGGAAATTGATTGATAAATAAATTGCATTTACGGTATTCAATGCCTTGGTCAAAGAGTTTTTGAAAATGGTTGAATGGCTTAAAGGCATTGTCACGCATTCAAGGGACAAAACCATTAAGTGAATTAATGTGTCAATAATACATAGCCTGCACGTGCAAGCTTTTGTAGTGGCTAACGCCACTTTTGATGTTGGTGGCGGGCGCCACTATGGGCTCTGTGGCGGGCGCCACAACCCTCACATGGGTGCCACAACTGTGTGTGGCAGGCGCCACATGCAATATGGTCTTCCCCACGTGTGTGCCTTTCTAGTTGCTTTGACCATAATTTTTTTTATTGAGTTTTAGTTTACCGACATGGAATAATAACTTGTTAGAAGAGAACCACCATAATATATAGTATATAGGAATAATAAACAGTTAAATGAAATTAAATCACAAAATTGACGAATAAAATAATGGAGTAGACAGGAAAAAATGAAATAATTTATCTACTGGAATAAAAAGAAATGAAGTAATTAAATAAATCCCAATGTGTAAAAGCAAATAACAATAAAATTCTAAACAAGAAAATAAAATAAAAGTCAGTAAATCGGTAATACTCCAATAAATTAGCCATTATGGCGGCTGCTGGTAGGAGGTGCGAATGAGTAGAAGTGCTGGTGAATGTGATCCAGGTTCTTTGTCACTACATCCGTAAAATCGTGGAACTCCATGCGCAAGATGCTCAACTCACCTCTCAGATTGGCGACATCTGTCTAAACAACTTTGATGGAAGCAACATGATCGGTGAGAGGTGCAGTAGGTATAACTGGGGCATGTGATTCAGCATCAGAGAGATAATTGTCATAGTGATCATAGATTTGGGGTGTCTCTGGAGGAGAAGGTTATGCATCTGGTGGTCCATCCAAATCATAGAGCCAGTTGTTCCTATCATGTACACTCGTCCTAGGGTCTGATAGGGTAAACAGGTGTACTACTTGGCTGTTAATTAGGAATTCAAACACATCCGGGCCTAGGTTCCTAATGATATCGATGTTGACACAAAATCGGATGTTCATAGGTCATATAACCCTGACGGGTAAGTATTTCAGACCCATGGCATTTTCTATCATGGTCACTAAGCCTCCCACTGAGATTGGTCCATGGTCTTCCTATGCTATACGGTACAAATTAGATATCATGAATGTAACGGTGTTAATAGGTCGGGCCTGTGATGCACAATACATTATAAAGAGTTCGTCTTTGGACACAAAGGTTATGTTCTTTTCCTTTCCAAATAGGGTGTGAGCTAGGATCTTATGGAAGTAACGAATGACAGAGTTATGTGTAAGACCCTAATTTTGACCCTAAGATCCCTCATGCAATTTCATCATAAGGACTAACATTGAGATTATACCTTGGCATCCTCCTTACACCCCTTTAATTGGGTTTGTTTTGGAGAGATCACGAAGTACTTTGTGATTATATCATACTTGTATTTTATCATTTCACTAACCAAAATACCAAAAATATGTCTTTGCATTTGCCTAACTCTTTTGTAGGAATGGCATGATCTCATTGATTCATCAAAGTTCACATCTAGGGTTTGAGACCCCCATGAACAAAGAGCATAACCAAGAATTGATTCAAGAATGGTCATGAACATCGTATATGAGTCCCAATGTTCTCTACATGTTATATTGATCAAGTTTTCTTCAAGAGTTTGAGGGTGATTTGCCTTGGAAACCCTAGTTTGACTAGGTATCTTGAGTAACTTCTCCAACAAGCTATCTCACCAATTGATCAAATTTCTAAAGGAACACTTCAAAATTCATCATCTTATGCATATATGATCTACCATGAGCCAATAAAGTCAAGAGAATTGGAAGTTAGCAAGTTGGTTGATGGTGGTTGGCCAGATGGATTCATTTGATCAAAACTGTGTCTCCCTAGACCCTATCTCCTACAATTTTCACCATATGAAAATGATTCCAAGAGAAAACCTACTCTAAATGACATTACAAACAACTTTCATGTTGAGACCTAGAGTTAGTTTTGCTTGGAAAAACATTTTCTATGTTGAAACATTATAGGTCATTTTGTCTAAACCCTAATTTGAAAGTCAACTTCCCAAGGCCATAACTTGCTCAATTTTTATGATATGAAAGATTTCCAAGTTGAACAATCAAATTAAACGTGTCTAATTCAACTTTGATGTTTAGAGTGGGAGATAATTCAACTTTTTTGAGCATGTGATATGAGGTTACATTATAGGTCACTTTTGACCTATACCATTGATCAAGTGATTTTTCCAAACTTCAAAAATGCATAACTCTATCATTTTAAATCCAAATGACATGAAATTGGTAACCATTTTGAAGGTCTTTGAGATAGCTACAACTTTTATGAAGACACGTTTCTCATTTGAAGCTCATATAAAAAGTTAAGCAAAGTGGAATATTGAGACATATGACTTGACACTTAGAAAAAATTTGATATGTCAAAAATTTCCAAACTTCCACCTCAAATTTCTCCAAGTTACAAGCTCCAAATGAAAATGTGTTGAACATGAAAGTTGTTCCTCTTGATCTCACCTTTCCAAAGAGCTCAAATTCATTCATTTTGGACAAGGAATGCATAGGTTGCGCATGGCATGAACATGGTGATATCACTTGGCAAGGATCAAACTTCAAACCCAAATGCACACTTGCCTTGCAATCCAAGCTGAATTCAGACTATCTAACATTCATTTGTGGACTTATGGCAATGATTTTATGGGCCTATGCGCGGCCATGCACCCATGCATCATCAATGACCAAATTTGGAAAGTGATTTCAAGTGTGTAAATATCAACTGAATTGGCTATAAATAGAACTCCATATGCTCAGAATTTAACACACATTCGCACCGACTTTGATCCCCCATCTCAAACCCTCACTTTAGCAAAGGATAAACCTGAGAAATTCATTTGAATTTGAGGTTGAATTTCCACTGTTTTGAAATTCAAATCTCCAGGAATCCACAATCTTGTAAGCATCCAATCCTTCTTCTACAAGCAAGTGGAGTGAGATCAAGCATAAGCAAGATCAAGATCAGTTAAATCCAGACCTCCATTGAAGGTATTTTCCAGAAATTTTGATCTCTTCGATTCTCTCAAATTCTTGCTTAATTCTATTGATTCTTTGGTTGTCCGAAGTCCTACCAATATAGGCAAGAAGATTGAATTGCTTTAAGGCCAAATCGAAGCAACTCAGTTCATGTACCTCAAATTTCAACTCCATGTATCTCTTAATATACTTGGAGTTAGAGTGAATTGAGGCCAGATTCGAGCTCAATGCCATTTTTACTTTAAAATCATGTCCTTGTTTTAAATTTTGGTGATGGTTGATGGTGGACCAGTTCGGTGAGGTTCACCGGAGAAGAAGACCGGAGCTACACCTCAAGCCATGCACTGACATGTCTCACAGCCACAAGATCCATGTAATTTGTTTTAATCTCACGCATCCATTGTGATTACCAACTATGCAGCGCGCTGACTAATGACCATGGTAGAACGCGCGTTTCTGGCCACTTGATCTGCCACCTCAATTAATGAGGGAGATCAAGTGGTCCACGTTTTTTCTGATATTTTAATTTTCATTTTTATTGCATTATTTTCAATAATTCATATTAAATTCAATATTGATCTAAAAAATATGGGACTTCCACCAATTTTTTTTGAATATTTTTCTCTTTCATATTCTGAATTAAAATTACTTTTTGGATCATTATTAATATTTTTCATGAATTAATTGATTTTGCATTTGTTTTTAATTGTTTAAAAATATTTTTAAATGTCCAAAAATTATGAAATTTTTTCTCCAAGGTCCTTTGACCTTGTTTGACCTATGATAAATCTCATGGCCATTTCTTTGGTGTTTTGATGAGATTTTAGGAATTGGACAAACCATATTTAATTTAAATGCACTATTTTAGTATTTTTAATTTGAATAAATGCCAAATAAATTTGTTGACCAATTGTGATGACTTGTTTATGTTTAACTCTTGTTGTTGAGCCTTAGTAAAGGTTGATTTATCTTTGTCAAATTAATATCATTGGATTTAGGGGATTGATGGAATGTACATTCCATCTCCCAAAATGAATGGATGATATTAATTTTGTAAAAATCCTCCTTTGACCAATTTGTGTTTTGATCCATTCCCCTCCCACTTCATCTTATTCCCTTTCTTCATTCATTCATTCCATTTGGCCTATGACATCTCAAAGTCCTAATGCTAGTTGATTGAAAAATTGACATGAGTATGGATGAGATTAGGCCACACCTTTTGCATATTCTTTTTATGTGTGGTATGTTTAATGAGCATAGTCCATTATACTATGTCTCTAACATGCATTAACATCAAAATTCTATTGCCCGGCCTCAAATAGTTGTGACTTCTACATAAGTCCAATTACGATTGCTTAACATAGCGCTAAATTTGTGACATAAAAGGCATAAGCATTCTAGTTAGTGAGATTGTAAGTCTCCCCTCTTTCATGGTATTGTATGGAAACTTGGCCTTATTTCCTTCCTTTGGAAGATGTTTTGGCTCAAGGATTCATGCTTGTGATAAGTGGGTTGAGTGTTCTCCAAAGAATGTCTTGAAATGAAAAGCAAAAGCAAAACAATACTAACTTCTAACCTACTGACTACTAAATTTTAATTTCAAGTCTTTACTTTAATGCAATTTATTTTTAGCACTCTATTTCATTTGCCATTGTTCATATCATTCTAATTGTTTATGTTAATGCAATTTTCACTTTGTCCATTTGGACCATATTGTGTGATATATTTTGTTTGTGTATACTTTGCTTGTTTGTGTGGTCTTTGACCATTAATGTACATAATAATAACAAAAAACCCTAAAAAACTTTAGAGTGGACTGTTGGCTTGATCTTGGACAAATGAACTTAGAATCTAGGAAACCTTCCTATGCTAATGGACTTGGCCAATGCCTGAAGGTGAGAAAAACAAGAAAGGGGGGGTTTGAATTGTTTGAAAAAAATAAGCGCTTTTCCAAAATGAAAATCACACAATGATTTTATACTGGTTCGCTTATAACACAAAGCTACTCCAGTCCACCCGGCCAAGGTGATTTCGCCTTCAACAAGGACTTAATCCACTAATCTTGAAAGATTACAAACAACACCTAAGAGAGAAGAAAATCTCTTAGTCTTCTCAAGTCTACTGACTACAAAGAGTCACTTGAGGAAATCAAATAAAAATTAGATACAAGATATGTAATCTAGAGTGCTTCTAAGAAAGCAAGTATTACAAACTTAAGAACAGATTTTTCACTTAATAAGCAAAAGCTTAGTGAAATTCTTTGAGAGCAAAGATGATTTTCTTGAGCGTGAAATAATTCAGTATAGTTTTGGCTAGTTGATTTCTTGCTTACTGAAAGTTGATTTCTTCTCTATTTATATAGGAGTTGAAGTAGTGTTGAAATAGAGTTGAAGTAGAGTTAAATCTGCTGGATAATGAGATGTAATTACGCCATTCCATAAATAGCTTCTGCAGGAGACTTTTTCTTTTAGAAGTGACTACTTACCACAAGTAGTATCTTCTCTCTTGGAAGAGGAGATTAACGTCTCTTTCTAATTGAGGAAATCCATTTGCAGAACTTTAACTTGGCTTAAACGTTACTTCATCATGATTAACAAATCTGATTAGAGTCTTCATGTATCTGGAGAATCTTGGGATCTGGCTTCTGATGTTATTTCTTGAGAGTTCAGATAGCGCTGATAAATTTCAGAGTTTACAGAAGGCATTTGTTCAGAGTCAGAGCTTCTAGACTTTACTTCATGTTCAGATGCTTCTGATACTTTGCAGTTTTGTCCAGAGTCAGAGCTTCTTGAAACGAGATTCCACTTTAGATGCTTCTGATACTTGATAATTTGTATCTGATCTTGTTGTGCATCTGATGACATCATCAGATTTATTTCTTCTATCTTTAGAACCCTGCACACTTAGAAACTTTTCGTTAGGGTGCCATTTTTGGTTTCATCCTTTGTTATCATCAAAATCAAGGAATCTGTTGTAGAACAATTTTTGTTCTTACAATCTCCCCCTTTTTGATGATGACAAAACAACTTAAAATAGCAGATGAAACATGAATAAAATAAGATCAGATAGACAGAAGCTCCCCCTGAGTTAGTGCTAGGGAGTTCAGAAGTTCTTACCAGAGCTTTTCAAGTAATGAGATTTCTGAAACTTTCTGCAAATTCTTAAATTTAATGTTAGAGTTATTTAATCAGAGCTATTTTTATCAGAGCTATTTCTACAAATGTTGCAGAGTGCTTAAGGTTTTAGACAAATTTTCATCAGAGCTATTTAATGATTTCTCCCCCTTTTTGTCAGAATAAAAAAGGTAGATATAAAAAAAAAATAACAAGATAATAAAGAGAAAAGCATTTCATTAATCAGAAGCACAAAGGCACAAAGGCATTCAAAACATCAGATCCAAGAGAATATCAGAGCTAAAGAAGACAGAAGCAAAGACACTAGGCAAGCAAACAAAAGAAATCCTAAGTGCCTAAGGGTTTGGAGGTTGAGGAAGTCTCTGAAGCAACATGGCAAACATGTTCTGGATGTTTTCATTCAAAGCATCTTGCTTGTCCATCCTGGCACGGAGCTCATTCTGATCTTGCTTGATTTCTTTCTGATCTTGCTTGATCTCTTTCAGAGCATGAAGAATCATAGGGATCGCAGAGGAAGACTCCCCCTGAGTCAGAGCCTGCTGAGCTTCAGCTTCAGCAGCAGCTTGGGCTTCTGCATCCGCCTGAGCCTTGGCTTCAGCTTCCTTAATCCTTAGAAGTTCTGCTTCCTTTGCCAGTCTTTCTTCTTCTAACCTTCTTGCTTCTTCTTCAGCTTCCCTAGCCAATCTTTCCTCCTCTAATCTTCTGGCCTCAGCTTCTCTGGCCAATCTCTCTTGGAGCCGTTCCTCAGCATCTCTGATGTAGCCATTTCTGACTTGTTCAGAGATACTCTTCAGCCTATAAGACTCAGAGGTCATCCAACTAATGACTCTGTTCCAGTGTGTCCTAACAGATTTAGGATCATCACTAACTTCAGAGTTTTTAGCCAGAGACTTGACCTTCTGGACTGAAGCTTCTGCAACCTGTATAATGGCCTCCTCAAGGGTAGGTATGGTAAGATCAGGTTCAGGTTCAGGTGAATGAGGTGGAGAGTTTTGAGGGCTGAGATTTAGAGAGGGAGGTTCAGTTTCTGATTCTGGTTGAGGTTCAGATTCTGCTTGAAGTTCAGAATCTGGGGATGAAGCATAGAGGGGATTGACATCTAAGGGTTCAGGTTCTGGTGAAGATATAGGCGGAAGAATTGGTGGTGTGATACCATAGGTGAAGGGATCAAATAGTCGATTTGTAGGTGGTTGAGTTTCAGAGGGTATGGTGGTTGTTTGTGGTGGAAGGGAAGTTTGATTTTCAAAGGAGATGGTGGTTGTTTGTTGTGGAAGAGAAGTTCGGAGGGTTGAGGTTACTTCAGATTGTGTTTGAGTTTGTGGGGCGAATTTTCTAGCATAAATTTCAGCTATTGTTGGGGATTTAGGGTCAGAAGGTTCTGATGATGATAATGAAACACTAATGTATGGGGGTGATTCTGGTGCTGAGGATGATGAAGAGGAAGGGCTGTGGTGATATAGTTGTTTAGGTTCAGAGGGTGGTATGAAATTACGTGCAATTTTTAAAACAGGTAGAGGTTGTGAGGTTCTGATGGTTGAAGGAGGAATGTCAGAGGTTGTAAAGATGGGAGGTGTTGGGAGAGGAGTAGAAGAAGCCATTATAGGTACAGAAGTAGCGGGAGGAAAAGACTTACCAGAAGAGGAGATTTGCAGAGGAGCTGGAGATTTGGTTCCAGAGGTTTCTCCAAGTCTGGCTTTCTTTGCCTTTCTTGCTTCATCAGCTATCTTCCTCTCAGAAAGACCTCTCTTGTATCTGACAAGATCTTCTTCTGAATCCAGACAGTCTTCAATTCTGAAGTCAGAAACATCAATACCTTCATCCAGCAGACGCTGAAGGTAGATGGCAATGGCATCTCTGGGTTCATTCTTGAAGAACCTGTCAAGGCCATGAGGCATCTTCCTCTGATCTTTTAAAGATTCCCAGGATACATCCAGAGTGGGCTTGACTCTAATATCTTTGATGATTCCCATGCTCTTGAGGTTTCTGGCATTCAGAGGCTTTCCAGTTTCTATAGCCAGATCATCCATACATCTGGTCTTCTCCAGCTGGTCAACCAATCCATGCTCGATGAAAACATCAGAAAGCAATCTCCCCAAAGGAATGTAAGATCTTGACTTCAAACTATTTCTGGTGTCTTTGACAGAATCCCTCAGATATTTGAAAAGAAGAACAGGGAGATTGATCTTGATACCCTTCTGAATGCAATATAAAATGCATTTCTGATCAGCATTTATATAGTCAGAGGAGTTGGAGGCTGGGCGATGGTGAATGGTTCCCAGAATTATTTTCAACCACACTCGGAGGTTCTGATGCAATTCCTTGTTCTTAGAAGGGTTTCCCTCAGCGTTTGGTTTAAAGATAGTTGGGTTGATAACCTCAGTGATGCGTTTTGACCTAGGAGGAATGTTGTAAATCCTCTTTCCTCCAGTTGTCTCCATGTTCAGCAGGGAGGCAATTGAAGCTTCAGTGATAACAATCTTCACTCCCAGAACAAAAGAAACAATGAACTGGTCATCTGCATCTGCATGTCTCCAGAATTCTTTGACAAGAAGAGGGTAAATGGGACCATAAAGCCTGTTGAAGTAGTTCTCCCAACCTTGCTTGCGAAGATCTTCAGTAAGATCAACACCGTTTCTTCTCAAGTTTTCAAAATCTACCAGCGATTCACACAGTACATCCAAACTTTCAAAGGGGGTCGCAAGATGAATGTGGCGTTCACGGTCCAAAATGTGAGGTTCTTGATAAACGGGGGTTATAGAAACACCGGTGACGGTTGGAGTTGGAACAGAAGATGTTTGAGCGGTGGAACTTGACTCCATTTGCTGTGAGTAGTTGAACAGTTGTTGTTGTTGAGCATCCATTGAGATGAAGAAGATGAAGATTTGAAAGAGTTGCAGAGAAAACTTCGAGAGAGGGTTTAGGGTTTTAGAGTGAGTGAGAGTGATAAGTGTGAAATGTGAGGGAAAAGTGTTTATATACTCTAAGTAAACACATGCAAAACGACACCTCAGAAAGCGTTAGACACAAAACTCAAAAAGGCACGCTTGGGGGGAAAATGATTACAGCTCATAAATGAATGTCTAATCCCACAGTTTGCACACTGCTCGAGGAAAACTCAAACGTCTGCCTTTTGAATTTCTTGACAGCTGTCTAGAAGTTCTAAGGTTTGACGCTCAGAGCTCCACGTGTTTAATGTATCTGATCTTCAGGAATACCAAGAGATTGGTTCTGAAGATTTCTAACTCAGATATCTTCTTAACAATGTAGAAGTATCAGAGTCAGAGGCAGAATCATATTTGTTTTTATCAGAATCTTATTTTATATTTTTCAGAGCCATACTTCATTCAGGACAATTTTTAATGTTCAGATTTTCTAAGATGAAAAGAAATCTATCTTCAGCTAGAGGCTTAGTAAAGATATCTGCCCATTGATGTTCTGTATCAATGAACTTCAGCGTTACTATCCCTTTCTGAACATAGTCTCTAATAAAATGATGTTTAATTTCTATGTGTTTGGCTCTGGAATGTAAAATAGGATTCTTACTCAAACAAATAGCAGCAGTATTATCACAAAGGATAGGAATGTTACTCTCAAATATTTGAAGATCTTCTAGCTGATGCTTCATCCAGAGCATCTGAGTTGTGCACAGTGATGCTGAGATATACTCTGCTTCTGCAGTTGATAGAGCGATAGTTGACTGTCTTTTGCTAGCCCAGGAGATCAAATTGTTTCCCAGAAGCTGGCAATTTCCAGATGTGCTTTTTCGTTCTATTCTATCTCCTGCATAGTCTGCATCACAGTAACCAGAAAGTCTATACTCTGATGTTTTCTCATACATCAGGCCCAGGTTAGGAGTTCCTTTCAGATACTTAAGAATTCTCTTAACAGCTGTTAAATGAGATTCTCTAGGATCTGATTGGAATCTGGCACACAGACAGACGCTAAAGAGAATATCAGGACGAGTAGCAGTCAGATAGAGAAGAGAGCCTATCATACCTCGATAGAGCTTCTGACAAACCTTGTTGCTTACCTCTTCCTTTTCCAGAATGCAAGTTGGGTGCATAGGAGTTTTTGCAGAGTTGCATTCAGTCATGTCAAACTTCTTCAGAACGTCTTTAATGTATTTACTTTGATGGACGTACGTGACTTCTGGAGTTTGATTGATTTGAATTCCCAGAAAGAACTTTAGTTCTTGCATCAAACTCATTTCAAACTCAGCCTGCATCAACTTAGAAAATTCTTTGCAAACAGAGATATAAGCAGAACCAAAAATAATATCATCAACATAAATCTGGCATATCATGAGATCATTATTAAGGTTTTTACAGAAGAGTGTAGAGTCAACTTTCCCTCTGATAAAATTTTGTTCCAGAAGAAAATTGCTTAGACGTTCATACCAAGCTCTGGGGGCTTGTTTTAGTCCATATAAAGATTTTTTAAGTTTGAAAACATGTTCTGGAAAGTTTGAATTTTCAAAACCTGGAGGTTGATTTACATACACTTCTTCTGAAATATAACCATTTAGAAATGCACTCTTGACATCCATTTGGTATAATTTGATAGAGTGATTAATAGCAAAAGATACAAGAAGACGAATAGATTCTAACCTCGCGACTGGAGCAAAAGTTTCATTATAATCAATACCTTCTTGTTGACTATAACCTTGAGCTACCAGTCGAGCTTTGTTTCTGACAACTTCTCCTTTCTCGTTCAGCTTGTTTCTGAAAACCCATCTGGTTCCAATGACATGAGTGCCTCTGGGTTTAGGAACGAGATCCCAGACATCATTCTTGGAGAATTGATCTAACTCTTCTTGCATAGCTGCCACCCAATCGTTATCTTGAAGAGCTTCATCACAGGACGTAGGCTCAATCAGAGACAATAGTCCCAGAGGAATATCTTCAGAAGTTCTGAAGGTAGATCTGGTTCTAACAGGTTCATCTTTGTTTCCCAAAATCAAATCTTCAGATACGTTAATACGACTTTTAACTTTCCTTGGAATTTCTGGAGATTTAATTTCTTCAGAGTCTGGAGTGACAGTTGCTTCTGGAGTTTTCTCAGATTCTACCAGAGTGATCTCTAAATCTGCAAACTTTTCAACTAGCTTTGACTTTTCAGGGTCAAGCTTATCATCAAATCTAACATGAATTGATTCCTCCACAATTTTGGTTTCTGTGTTGTATACTCTGTAGCCTTTAGAGCGTTCTGAGTATCCTAACATAATACCTTTCTGTGCTTTGGAATCAAACTTGTTCAGATGTTCTTTAGTATTTAATATAAAGCAAATGCATCCAAAAGGATGAAAATATGAGATGTTGGGTTTTCTTCCCTTACACAGTTCATAGGGAGTCTTTTCCAGAATAGGTCTAATAGAGATTCTATTCTGAATATAACACGCTGTATTTACAGCTTCTGCCCAAAAGTGCTTTGCTACATTTGTTTCATTGATCATGGTTCTGGCCATTTCTTGGAGTGTCCTATTCTTCCTCTCTACAACTCCATTTTGTTGTGGAGTTCTAGGGCAGGAGAAATCATGGGATATTCCATTAGAATCAAATAATTCTTCAAAATCTTTATTTTCAAATTCTCCACCATGATCACTTCTGACTCTAACAATTTTAGAGTCAAATTCTTTTTGCACTTTAGAACAGAACCTGGTGAATACAGAGTGAGACTCACTCTTGTGCTTTAGGAATTTTACCCATGTCCAGCGGCTGTAATCATCAACGATTACTAGTCCATACTTCTTTCCATTGACTGATGCCGTTTTCACAGGACCAAATAAGTCAATGTGAAGAAGCTCCAGAGGCTTAGAGGTAGAAACAACATTTTTCCTTTTAAAAGATGTTTTTGAAAACTTTCCTTTCTGGCAAGCTTCACACAGAGCATCTGAAGAAAACTTCAGTTTAGGCAGGCCTCTGACTAACTCAAGTTTAGTTAGCTGAGAAAGTTTTCTCATGCTAATGTGGCCTAAGCGTCTATGCCATACCCATTGCTCTTTGTGAACTGACATTAAACATTTAACATTTTGATCTTTTAAATCAGAAAGATTTATTTTATAAATGTTGTTTTTCCTCTTGCCTGTGAAAAGGACAGAGCCATCGTTCTGACTAATGGCTTTACACGTTTTTTGATTAAAGATTACATCATAACCGTTATCACTTAATTGACTTATGGATAACAAGTTATGCATTAATCCTTCTACATAAAGAACATCAGATATAGAGGGAAGAGTACCATTACCAATAGTTCCGGAGCCTCTGATCCTTCCTTTCTGATCTCCTCCGAAGCCTACAAATCCAGCGTCTTTAAGTTCCAGGCTTTGGAACATAGACTTTCTTCCCGTCATATGTCGCGAGCATCCAGAGTCCAGGTACCATGATTGGTGTCTGAACTTTGCTGCATAGGATATCTGCAACATAGATGATCTTATCTTTCGGTACCCAGAATCTCTTGGGTCCTTTCAGATTAGTTTTCCCAGAGTTTCTTACAACTTTGGGTCTTCTAGCATTTTTAAATTTGTGTTCTTGTGTGTGTGTGTAATGATATGAAAAAGGCGATTTAATTTGGTTACTGGTAGAGGTTATATGTTCCTCAGAATCATACCCAATTCCCCTTTTATTATTCTGACTTACTCCATAAATCATGGATGCCATAATACTCCTATCTATTCCATTCTTCAGAAATTTTTGAAAGGCTTCTTCATATTTATAAATAATTTCATTTGAAGTTTGTGGTGCTTGAGACAACGCTTCTTCTAATTCTAAGCTTTTTGTTTTAGCTCCATCTCTTTCTAACGTTAAAGATCTGATAGTATCTTCTTGTGCTAGAATTGTTGTCTCAAGTTTACTACATTCTTCAGATTTTGCTTTAAGAAGGCCTTTAATGCTTTTAACTTTTTGTTTTAATTTCTGAAGAGAGGTAAGAGTTTCTGATAAACATGATTCTAAGTCAGATCTAGAAAGTTCAGAAAATACCTCTTCAGATTCTTCATCTGAGCTGCTAGATGTGGTAGCCATAAGTGCTACGTTGGCTTGTTCATCAGAGTCAGATTCTGATGATCCTGATTCACTATCGTCCCAGGTGGCCATTAATCCTTTCTTTGTTCTGAAGGTATTCTTCTTGAAGCTTTCTTTTCTAGGGTTGTCTTTCTTCAGCTTGGGGCATTCATTTCTGTAATGACCCGTTTCTTTACATTCAAAACAGGTAATATCTTTATTAGGTTTACCTTTTGAAGTTGACTCTGATCGATCCCCTCTGGGTCTTGATCTTCTGAAGTTGTTGTTGTTCCTTCTTTTCCAGAGTTGCTTAACTCTTCTGGTTAGTAAGGACAGTTCTTCTTCATCATCAGAGTCTTCAGGTTCAGAGTCGTCGGTATCTGCAGTTTCTGCCTGGAGAGCTTTGGTTCTGTCTGACTTCCGTCTTTCAGGTCTGGACTTCAGCGCCACTGACTTGTTCCTTTTCTGAGGCTCATCCTCCTCTAGTTCTATCTCATGACTTCTGAGAGAACTAACAAGTTCTTCAAGGCTGATATTGTTCAGATCCTTTGATAACTTCAGAGCAGTAACCATTGGTCTCCATTTCTTTGGCAGACTTCTGACTATCTTCTTAACATGATCTGCAGTCGTGTATCCTTTGTCTAGCACTTTAAGACCTGCAATAAGAGTTTGAAATCTGGAAAACATAGCTTCTATAGCTTCATCATCTTCCATCTTGAAGGCTTCATACTTCTGGATAAGCGCCAGAGCCTTCGTTTCCTTGACTTGGGAGTTTCCTTCATGGGTCATCTTCAGAGAGTCAAGAATATCTTTGGCAGTCTCTCTGTTGGTGATCTTTTCATATTCATTGTATGATATAGCATTTAGAAGTATTGTTCTGGCCTTGTGGTGATTTTTGAAAACACGTTTCTGATCTTCTGACATTTTGCTTCTGGGAACTTCAGCTCCATTTAAGATTGGAGGTTTATATCCATCTGTGACAATGTCCCAGAGGTCAGCATCATAACCCAGAAAGAAACTTTCGATTCTATCTTTCCAGTAATCAAACTTTTCTCCATCAAAAACAGGAGGCTTGGCATTGTAAGAATCTTTCTCATTTGAGTGAGCCATTTGTTTTTCTCGCACTGGATCTCTCTACACGGTTAAGTGTTTGATTTGAAAATCAATAACAGAGCCGGAGCTCTGATACCAATTGAAGGTGAGAAAAACAAGAAAGGGGGGGTTTGAATTGTTTGAAAAAAATAAGCGCTTTTCCAAAATGAAAATCACACAATGATTTTATACTGGTTCGCTTATAACACAAAGCTACTCCAGTCCACCCGGCCAAGGTGATTTCGCCTTCAACAAGGACTTAATCCACTAATCTTGAAAGATTACAAACAACACCTAAGAGAGAAGAAAATCTCTTAGTCTTCTCAAGTCTACTGACTACAAAGAGTCACTTGAGGAAATCAAATAAAAATTAGATACAAGATATGTAATCTAGAGTGCTTCTAAGAAAGCAAGTATTACAAACTTAAGAACAGATTTTTCACTTAATAAGCAAAAGCTTAGTGAAATTCTTTGAGAGCAAAGATGATTTTCTTGAGCGTGAAATAATTCAGTATAGTTTTGGCTAGTTGATTTCTTGCTTACTGAAAGTTGATTTCTTCTCTATTTATATAGGAGTTGAAGTAGTGTTGAAATAGAGTTGAAGTAGAGTTAAATCTGCTGGATAATGAGATGTAATTACGCCATTCCATAAATAGCTTCTGCAGGAGACTTTTTCTTTTAGAAGTGACTACTTACCACAAGTAGTATCTTCTCTCTTGGAAGAGGAGATTAACGTCTCTTTCTAATTGAGGAAATCCATTTGCAGAACTTTAACTTGGCTTAAACGTTACTTCATCATGATTAACAAATCTAATTAGAGTCTTCATGTATCTGGAGAATCTTGGGATCTGGGTTCTGATGTTATTTCTTGAGAGTTCAGATAGCGCTGATAAATTTCAGAGTTTACAGAAGGCATTTGTTCAGAGTCAGAGCTTCTAGACTTTACTTCATGTTCAGATGCTTCTGATACTTTGCAGTTTTGTCCAGAGTCAGAGCTTCTTGAAACGAGATTCCACTTTAGATGCTTCTGATACTTGATAATTTGTATCTGATCTTGTTGTGCATCTGATGACATCATCAGATTTATTTCTTCTATCTTTAGAACCCTGCACACTTAGAAACTTTTCGTTAGGGTGCCATTTTTGGTTTCATCCTTTGTTATCATCAAAATCAAGGAATCTGTTGTAGAACAATTTTTGTTCTTACAATGCCAACTTATTGAAGAACCAAGTGTTTGCAATTTGAAACTTTATCTAATGCATCTTTGAAGACATCCCTAAATTCATCTGGAACATGATCATTTTGAAGTTGTTATTTTGAACCTGTGACTTGTGGAATTCATCTGTTACATGGGCCATTTTGAAAAAGATTATGGAATGGATAAGCTTGGATGTGGCCATATTTATTTGATGCCTTGCTCTTCAAGATGATATAATTGTGCATTTGTGTGTTTCTTGATTTTAAAAAAGTCGAAGGGAATTCTGGGTTTCTATTGGCATTCTTGTCTATTGGATTGCTACCCATTTGGTCAGATCTTTTCAACTCTAAAATTTTAATTTTGTACATAGGAAAATCTCTTCATCTTTTCCCCATTTCTTTAATTTCAAAATCTCTACCTCCATTTTTCAAAATCTTCTTTGTGTGAACTACTTTTGTTCTAAACTTTGACCACTTTTGCAAAAAAAAAGATAGAAACTTTGGCCTTATGCCCTTGCATTTTTAAACTTCTTTTCTTAAATCAAACTTGTAAATAAACTTAATTATACTTGACTTAAACTTTCAAAAAGCCAAAAAGAACTAACTCATTCAAATTATTTTAGGCCTTTGTGCCTTTCAAACTTAATTTTTGTTAAAAGTAATGCATCCACTTTGAAATTTGTATCACGAACTACGTGGTTTTCATCCCTCACTTTTATGTTGGTACGTAGGCACAAGACCGAAGGTCTTGTCAAACACAAAAATATAATAAATAAATTCTTTTCTCATCCCCCCATTCTATTTGTTTGTAAGCATCCCTTTGTACAAAATACATATGCACACAAAAAGGGCTCCCTAGGAGTACCGAGGATACTTTGGGTGCTAACACCTTCCCTCTGTGTAACCATCCCCCTTACCTGTGATCTCTGACTTTTTATTAGTTTTGATTTAAAAACTTCTTACTTTTTGGGTTTTGTTCGTACTTTTTCCCTTTTCCCTTGGAAACAATAAAAGCACGGTGGCAACTCTTGTTATTTGATCTCTAGCTTGTCAATAACTTGATGATCATGAATTTCCCGCTACAGAAATTAAGTGGCGACTCTGCTGGGGAGTAGTCTCCAGTGGGTTTAGCCTACTTTTTGTGTGAATATATTTATATATATGTGATGTTGGTATATATGTATGTGTGATATAATCTGCTTGTTGTGCTTGGTGATCTCTGCGTGGTGAGATAAGTTCTAACCCGAACTTGAGTGCAATTAAGATAGGAGGATGGTATAGTCATGTTCGACTTGTGTGGAGTATTCCTTAACAAGTTGGCTTGAGATCCATCTGCTCAGTGGAGACTCCTTTGGATTTGGAAATGTCACACAAGTATTTGTGGTTAGCCATTACTATCTCTAATTGGGTCTGAGAAGCTGAGGACCTTAGAACATCTAACCCATCTTGGCCTATTGAGGACGTAGTGCGGAAACTATTCAAGTGTAGACTTGATAACAGTTCTTACGCGATACTACACTCAGACGAGTTTCTCTTGAGAATATTATGGGTCGATGAGTCAGTCATCTTAACCTGTAATATCCGATAGATGGAATTAAGACTCTGGGAACTTTTTAGAACATGATCTACAGGTTTTATCCTTAGTCCACTCCTTTGGGATGGTTCTTACCCAGACTCCATGCTCGTGACTTACAACAAACCCTTGATTCTTGGTTGATCCAATCAAGTCTTGTCAATATCAATGGAACTTGGGTGTTGATAAGGTGTAAACCATAATCCACCAAAATGGATGATTGATCTTGACAATGACTTGATTCATCCATTGACCTTTGTTTGCCTTGTGTGTGATCCCTTATTTGTGATTGTTGCATTCATGCATTCATGCGCATCATAACATTCATCACACAAAAATTTCAAGGAACTAAGGTATCATTTACAAATATTTTCAGACCATGGATTATGGACGAAGGAACACTAAGAAGTACAGTTTCAGATGTCCCAACTTGAAAGAGTTAAGGAAGCTAGCATCTTTTGTATTAGATCCCTTGGACTTTAAACAATGTCATGGGAAACTTCTGTCCATCTTGTCTGCTGATGTGGTTGAAGGACTTTTGAGTGTGCTAGTGCAGTTCTATGATCCTCTCTAACATTGTTTCACTTTCCCAGATTTTTAGCTTGTGCCTACATTGGAGGAGTATTCTCATCTTTTGGGGATACCTGTTTCTAGTAGAGTGCCTTTTAGTGGATTGGAGGAGATTCCCCGATCTAGTATTATTGCTGAAGCTCTTCACTTGAAGAAGTCTGAGATAGAGGCTCATTGGGTGAAGAAGGAAGAATTATTTGGTTTGCCATCTATTTTCCTCATCAAGGAAGCTACTACTTTTGCTCAAGCTGGTAGTGTGGATGCTTTTGAAGCTATCTTTGTGTTTCTCATCTATGGATTAGCTTTGTTCCCTAACATTGACGGTTTTGTTGATGTTAACACCATTAGACTTTTCTTGATTGGGAATCCTGTGCCTACTTTTTTGGGTGATATGTATTTCTCTTTGCATCTAAGGAATTCTAAGGGAGGTGGAACGATTGTCTGTTCTATTCCTCTTCTGTACAAGTGGTTTATTTCGCACTTGCCTCAGACACCTACTTTTATGGAGAACAAATAATGTCTAAGGTGGTCTCAGAGAGTTATGTCTCTCACTAATGATGATATAGTTTGGTATGATCCGTCTTTAAGCAGTTTGGAGATTATTGATAGTTGAAGTGAATTCTCTAATGTGCCTCTCATTGGTACACAAGGAGGAATTAACTACAACCCTGCTTTGGCTCATCGTCAACTTGGGTTCCCCTTGAGAGACAAACCTAATAACATGTTGTTAGAAGGTCTTTTCTATCAAGAGGGTAAAGATTCCCAACTATTGAAGCAAAAGATTGTCCATGCTTGGCATAATGTACATAGGAAAGAAAGATCTGAGCTTGGTCCGTGCAATTGTGTAGCTTTGGAAGCTTACACTCTTTGGGTGAAGAAGAGAGCTATGGAGTTGAAGATGCCTTATCCTTGTGAAAGACCTATGTCTATGGTTGTGGTTGAGACATTAACTCTCCCTAACCAAGATGTAGAGGAGTTGGAAGACGCGCTCGCCATGATGAAGCAAGAGAAGGATATGTGGGAAGAGCGTTTCCGTGCTTTGAGCAAAAAGCATGAAGAGTTGCAGTTGGAGTCTAAGGACAAAGACGCATTGATTGAGCTACTTGAAGACCGAGTGACGAAGAGACAGAGAGAGCCAGAGGTTTCATCTTCTAGCATGCCTCAGCCTTCCGTTGCTTGGAAGAAGATTGTTGATCAGCTTGTCCTCGAGAAGACTCAGATGAAGGCTTCTTTTGAGACCGAGATCCATCGCATTCGAAGGAAGTACGCGTCTTTAGCCAGATCTTCTGACATTGTTGTTAGGGATCCTTAGGATGACTAGTCTCCTTTTCTCTTGTATCTTTTAGTTTGGTTTCTGAAATTGTACTCAGTGTAATCCTTCCAATTTATATAAATTAAAAGAGATTTTTGGTCATATCAAATTGTTGCAATTACCATTTAAATATTATATATTTGCAAATGATATAGTAAGTTCCTTGAAAATAAAAAATAATCAAGCATCTCATTTCATGCATCATTCGCATAAGTAGGTTTTCGCCAGATGTATGATTGGTGTTTCTTCTGTGCTTTTGCCAAGCTGACTCACCGGTACAATACCCGGGCCAATCATCAGAAAATCATGGAACATTTGGAGCAAGAGAACAGAGAGCTGAAGAACGAGATTTCCCGCCTGACTGCCATGATGGAGTCAGTTCTTGCTGCTCAGAATCAAGCTTCTCCAACACCTATAACTCCTCCCGCGAGGACTGTTACTTTAGAGGTGGTTACCTTTACCATGCCTGCTACTATTTCCCACTTCGCGCCGAATATGCCTACCGGATTCCTGTGGGGAATGCCGCCCAACTTTGTGCCCGAAGGCTTTGCGCCTACGTTTGCTTCCATGCCGACATCTAGCCCGGTCATGTCCGTGCCACCTCCCGTTGTGCTCACTTTTCCTCGCGTAGAGGATACCATCTATCATTCCGAGCCGTCTGAGGGTCCGGATGTTTATGAGAAGATGGACGAGATGAAAGATTAGTTTCTTGAGTTGCGCAAGGAATTGAAGACGCTGAGAGGTAAATATCTGTTTGGGAAGAGTGCTGCCAAGTTGTGTTTGGTGCCCAATGTCAAGATCCCGGTGAAGTTCAAAGTGCCTGACTTTGAAAAGTATAAGGGGAACTCTTGTCCGCTCAGTCATCTTGTGATGTATACCCGTAAGATGTCTACTCAGACTGACAATGATCAATTGCTTATTCACTACTTCCAAGATAGCCTGACTGGTGCTGCACTCTGTTGGTACATGGGGTTGGATAGTGCAAGCATTCACACTTTCAACGACTTGGGAGAGGCTTTTGTGAAGCAATACAAGTATAATGTGGACATGGCGCCGGATAGAGACCAGTTGAGGTCTATGTCTCAGAAGGACAAAGAGACATTTAAAGAGTCCGCACAAAGATGGAGGGAGTTGGCTGCCCAGATCACTCCTCAGCTTCAACATACGAGAAAGATGACAGATGGCTAACCAACAACGCCTTCTCTCCTCCCACAATCACTAGCTTGCCATTCTTGACAAATTTGAGCTTCTGGAGCAGAGTGGAGGTAACAACCCCTGCCTCATGAATCCATGGCCTTCCTAATAAACAACTGTAGGCCGGGTGGATATCCATTACTTGAAAAGTAATATGAAAATCACTCGGACCTATCTTAACTTGAAGGTCCACTTCACCAATAACCATTTTGCACGAGCCATCAAACGCTTTGACAATTACTCCACTATACCTCATGGGCGCTCCTTGGTAAGATAGCTTCGACAAAGTTGACTTCGGAAGCATATTAAGTGACGAACCAATGTCAACAAACACATTTGACAAAGCATCTTCCTTACAGTTCATTGAAATATGCAAAGCCAATTATGATTCCTTCCCTCCTCAAGGAGTTCTTCATCGCAGAAGCTTAGATTATTACATGAAGTGATGTTAGCCATGATGTGATCAAACTGATCCACAGTAACATCTTGCTCTACATAGGCATGTTCAAGAACTCTCTGTAGTGCTTCTCTGTGCGCTTCAGAATTCAAAAGCAGAGACAACACGAAAATCTTTGAGGGGGTCTGGAGCAGCTGCTCAACCACATTAAATTCACTCCTTTTTATCAATCGGAGTACCTCATCATCATCATTGGATTTCAAGTCGCTGGATTCATCAGACTTATCCCTTGAAAAGCCAACAGGTTCTACATTAGGTACCTTCATCTTCTTACCAACAATCATTTCTTCTGAGACCACCGGCCCAAACACTCGACCACTGCGGGTCACCTTCGTTACATCAGTAATGCTCATCATTGAACTAGTCGTAGGTAACGGGACCTCTTCACCATTATTTATCATTGTAGCATTATACTAGTACGGTACAGCCTTATTAGATGAATACGGGACTGGGCCCGCTAACTGTATTACCAACGGCGATACTGATCTTTGACTGACATTCTTATTGTTGCTGCTATCATACTGAATTACCAACCGCTCTTGTTGTTTGAAAATGGGCACTATGACATTGACATCGTCATCTGCATGACGAGATTGAACAATCTGGATCATGCATTCATCCATCAGACCCTCTTGGGTTCACGCTACAAACAACACAACCATCATGGTCATATTCACAGTCACTCACCATACAAAGATCTTCGGATAAATCGGACATCAAAAACCTTGAATTCTCCAGGACATCCGTCCACCATATTCACTGAAGAGTTCCCAAGAGCGGGAAAAGGGTTTGCTTTCGCATTTGGCGCGCGGTCCTCAAAGGACACCATACCACTCTTCATAAGCTTTTGAACCTCATATTTCAATGGATACCAGTTTTCAATGTCATGTCCGGGTGCTCCTTGATGAAAAGCACAACGAAGCTCAGGTTTATACCACGAGGGAAGTGGATCTGGGATCTGCGGTGGGTTCCTCGGTTGAATTAAGTTCTTGAGAACTAGCGAGGGATACAACTCTGCATACGACATAAGAATCGGGTCGAAAGAGACCTTCTTCCTCTCAAAATTCTGTTGATGATGATTGTTGTTAGTATTGTTGTTGTTGTAGGTGTTCGTTCTTTGTTGCGGTTGTTGTTGTTGACGTTGATTTTGTTGTTGTTGAATTGGTGTTGCTTGCTGATTAGAAAATACCGGAATTACGGAAGATACTTGATGATGATGATGTTGACGGGGTGGTGGATTTCTTATGATCTGAGGCCTCCTCTGCCTCCCACTGGAAATTGCATTTGTCTCACTATCCTTCTTCTTGCTGAAACTACTGTCATACCTCTTACTCGTTGACGCCTCATCTCTTGACAAACGTCCTTCACGGAGCTCTTCTTCAAGTCTCATCCCCGTATTTACCATTTCGGTAAAATCACTAGGGGCACTAGCGATCATGCGTTCATAATAAAATGAACTCAGGGTTTTCGAGAAGATCTTTGTCATCTCTTTCTCCTCCAAAGGAGGAGTGATCTGGGCAGCCAACTCTCTCCATCGCTGCACATACTCTTTGAATGTCTCTTTGTCTTTCTGAGACATAGACCTCAACTAGTCTCTATCCGGCTCCAGATCCACATTATATTTGTATTGCTTCACAAAAGCCTCTCCCAAGTCGTTGAAAGTGCGGATGCTTGCACTATCCAACCCCATATACCAACGGAGTGCAGCACCTGTCAGGATATCCTGGAAGTAGTGAATAAGCAATTGGTCATTATTAGTATGAGTTGATATCTTGCGGCCATACATCACAAGATGACTGAGCGGGTAAGAGTTCCCCTTATATTTTTAAAAGTCAGACACTTTGAACTTCACCGGGATTTTGACATTGAGTACCAAACACAACTCGGTAGCACTCTTCCCAAATAGATCTTTACGTCTCAGCGTATTCAATTCCTTGCGCAGCTCAAGAAACTGGTCTTTCATTTCGTCCATCTTCTCATAGACATCCGGACCCTCAAACGGCTCGGAATGATAGATGATGTCCTCTACGCGAGGCAAAGTGTGCACAACAAGCGGTGGCACGGACATGACCGGGCTAGATGCCGGCATGGAAGCAAAGGTAGGCGCAAAGCCTTCTGGCACAAAGTTTGGCGGCATTCCCCACTAGAATCCGACAGGCAGGCTTGGCGCGAAGTGGGCGGTAGCAGCAGGCACGGTAGAGGTAACCACTTCTGAAGTAACAGTCCTCGCGGGAGGAGTTGCAGGCGTTGGAGAAGCTTGACTCTGAGCAACAAGAACTGACTCCATCATGGCAGTCAGGCGGGCGATCTCGTCCTTCAGCTCTCTGTTCTCTTGCTCTAGATGTTCCATAATTCTCAGATGATTGGCCCAGGTATTGTACCGGTGAGTCAGCTTGGCTAAAGCACAGAAGAAACACCAATCAGACACCTGACAAAAACCTGCTTATGCAAATGATGCATGAAATGCAATGCTTGATTATTTTTTATTTCCAAGGAACTTACTATATCATTTTCAAATATATATATTTAAATGGCAATTGCAACAATTTGATATGACCAAAAAAATCTCTTTTTATTTATATAAATTGGAAGGATTACACTGAGTACAATTTTCAGAAACCAAAACAAAAAGATACAAGAGAAAAGAAGACTAGTCATCCTAAGGATCCCTAACAACAGTATCAGAAGATCTGGCTGAAGGCGCGTACTTTCTTCGAATGCGACGGATCTCGGTCTCAAAAGAAGCCTTCATCTGAGTCTTCTCGAGGACAAGCTGGTCAACAATCTTCTTCCAAGCAACGGAAGGCTGAGGCGTGCTAGAAGATGAAACCTATGGCTCTCTCTTTCTCTTTGTCACTCGGTCTTCAAGTAGCTCAATCAATGCGTCTTTGTCCTTAGACTCCAACTGCAACTCTTCATGCTTTTTGCTCAAAGCACGGAAACGCTCTTCCCACATATCCTTCTCTTGCTTCATCTTGGCGAGCGCGTCTTCCAACTCCTCTACATCTTGGTTAGGGAGAGTTAATGGCTCAACCACAACCATAGACATAGGTCTTTCACAATGATATGGCATCTTCAACTCCAAAGCTCTCTTCTTCACCCAAAGAGTGTAAGCTTCCAAAACTACACAATTGCACGGACCAAGCTCGGATCTTCCTTTCCTATGCACATTATGCCAAGCATGAACAATCTTCTGCTTCAAATGTTGGGGATCTTTACCCTCTTGATATAAAAGACCTTCTAACAACATGTTATTAGGTTTGTCTCTCAAGGGGAACCCAAGTTGACGACGAGCCAAAGCAGGGTTGTAGTTAATTCCTCCTTGTGTACCAATGAGAGGCACATTAGAGAATTCACCACAACTATCAATAATATCCAAACTGCTCAAAGATGGGTCATACCAAATTATATCATCATTAGTGAGAGACATAAGTCTCTGATACCACCTTAGACATTGTTTGTTCTCCACAAAAGCAGGTGTCTGCGGCAAGTGCGAAATAAACCACTTGTACAGAAGAGGAATGCAACAGACAATCGTTCCACCACCCTTAGAATTCCTTAGATGCAAAGAGAAATACATATCACCCAACAATGTAGGCACAGGATTCCCAATCAAGAAAAGTCTAATGGCGTTAACATCAACAAAACCATCAATGTTAGGGAACAAAGCTAATCCATAGATGAGTAATACAAAGATAACTTCAAAAGCATCCACACTACCAGCTTGAGCAAAAGTAATAACTTCCTTGATGAGGAAAACATATGGCAACCCAAATAATCCTCCCTTCTTCACCCAATGAGCCTCTATCTCAGACTTCTTCAAGTGAAGAGCTTCAATAATAATACTAGATCGGGGAATCTCCTCCAATCCACTAAAAGGCACTCTACTAGAAACAGGTATCCCTAAAAGATGAGAATACTCCTCCAAGGTAGACACAAGCTGAAAATCAGGGAAAGTGAAACAATGGTAGAGAGGATCATAGAACTTCACCAATACACTCAAAATTCCTTCAACTACATCAACAGACAAGATGGACAGAAGCTTCCCATGACGTTGTTTGAAGTCCAAGGGATCTAATACAAAAGATGCTAGCTTCCTTAACTCTTTCAAATCTGGACATCTGAAACTGTACTTCTTAGTGTTCCTTCGTCCATAATCCATGGTATGAAAATATTTGCAAATGATACCTTAGTTCCTTGAAATTTTCGTGTGATGAATGCTATGATGCGCATGAATGCATGAATGCATGAATGCAACAATCACAAATAAAGGATCACAGACATGGCAAACAAAGGTCAAGGGATGAATCAAGTCACTGTCAAGATCAATCATCCATTTTGGTGGATTATGGTTTGCACCTTATCAACACCCAAGTTCCATTGATATTGACAAGACTTGATTGGATCAACCTATGGCTCAAGGGTTTGTTGCAAGTCACGAGCATGGAGTCTGGGTAAGAACCATACCAAGGGAGTGAACTAAGGATAAAACCTGTAGATCATGTTCTAAAAAGTTCCCAGAGTCTTAATTCCATCTATCGGATACTACATGTTGTAAGACCCTAAGAAAGATCCGTCATGGCATCATGTTATTGCACAAGTGCATTGCCTTAAGGATCATAGCATGTTTGGCTCCTTAAACCTAGGGTTGAGACTTGTGTGAGTGGTTTGAGACCACCAAGCATGCTTGTATTGTATGTTATTGTTTTTCTTATTTTGATTACTAACCAAAAGCACAAAAATATGTCACTAACTCTTTTTGTTTTGAAGCTCAAGTGATCATATGCTCCACAATGCTCCTAGGAGGCTCCTAAGCCCAATGCAATGACTAGATGAAGATGAGAAAAAGCATGATAATGGTCGAAAAAGTTCCTAATCATCATATATGCCTCCCAAGTATCTCAATTTGCCAATTTTATCAAGATAACCCAAAAGGGCTTGAGGATTGTTTCCTAAGGAAACCTTGATTTCACTATGCTTTGATTGTTCCTTGCTCATGAAGCAACCTCAACCTATGATCAAATTTAATCAAGGTAAGTTATTCCATTTATAATTCTATGCATATATGAGCCCCTTTGAGGATCATCAATCATTTATTCATCAAGATTGGAAGTTTGGCCTTGAAAAGTTGACCAGTCAAGTCATCTGACTAAGCTGAGCACCATTGAGATATAACTTTTGATGTGTTTGTCAAATGAAGATGACCCCAAGATAAAACATGTTCTTAAGAACCATATGAACAACTTTCATGTTCGTCAAAAATCCATTTGAAACTTTGGAGGTCATCATTCATTTCAAAACATTATAGGTCATTTTGACTAAAACCCTAATTTTGGGTCAGTTTACCAAGGGCATAACGTCCTTAATTTTTATGATTTTGAGGTGAGACCAAATGCATTGGAAATCTTGATATGTCTACGTTAAATGTTATGTTGGACAAAATTTCATAATCCTAAAATAAATACATGTGATAATACAAAACATTATAGGTCATCTTGGACCTAATTCATTGAATTTGAAAAAGTACCCAACTTCAAATGCCCATAACTTTGTCATAGAAAATCCAAATGATGTAAACTTTGAGTCTAAATTTAACACATTGAAAATCTCTACAACTTTTTTGTTGGAGGTTTTTCTATTTGAAGCTTTCATCATGAAAAAAGAGGGGTTTGATTAGGCTTACTTTTGGTGAAAATTTTCAAAGGTGACTTAAACATGTTTTGTACTTGGATTTTCACAGCCAATTTTCATTAATTTCCAAATGCCAAATGAATTTTTGCCCAACATGACTTTTGTTCCTTATTTCAGGGGCTTTCCAACCATTACTCACATTACTTTTTTGGACTTACCATTTGGGAGTTTCGAAGAACTCTTCATTTATGTGCATTTTGGCATTTTATGTTATAACTTGGTATGCAAGCTAATTCCACTTCATGTACACGTCCAAATCCATTCCAAATGAACTCAGCATGGTTTTGCACCCATCATTGGGCCTTTCATGCGCCTGTACAGGCCCATGCATATCCAATTTCAAATGCCATGCACACGAGGGAAGCATGATGCACAACCAATTTCAGCTATAAATAAACACTCCTTCTCATTCATTCATCAAACTTTTGGAGATCTGAAATGCTGCAGCATTGAAACCATAGCCATACCAAAGGAATTTTTCAGAATTTTTTCTCACTTTCGAACTTGAAATTCAACATCATTAGTTGATCTTCAAAGCTTAATTCCTTAACCTTTCATCTCCACTGCATCCCTAGAGCAAAGAGGAGCCAAGATCTTGAAGGTTTCGTGGCCTAAAGAGATTCAATTCAGAGGTATACCTTCAAACATTTTGGATCTAGAACTTGCAATTCAATGTAGTATTCTCTTGTTTGTGTGGTTTTCTGAAGTCCTCACACTTGTGGCAAGCCAATGGTGGTTTCAATTTTTCATTTCGTGCACTTATAGTTGGTACACCATGATCTTCCACTCCACATTTCTCTTAATATAGGAAGAGTGAGGAATATCCATGGATATAATGTTGATCTCCATCACACGAGCTACAATTTCATGTCCTTACTTTCCATTTTTGTTAAGTTTTTTTTCTCTGCAACTGGTGGCCGGATTCTGTTGGCTCGCCGGAGAAGACGGTGGTTTCCACCACCACCACAACGTGTCATGCTTCCTGGCCCTTGGATCTGGCTTCCACGTTTTAATCTCATTCATCCATTGTGTTTACTTATTTTAATTCAAGATGTTGCGCGCTTGACTAATGTACACGCTGCGCCCTCACATCTGAGCCATTCAGCCTGGCCACGTCAATTAATGAATCTCATCTTGTGGCTGCGCATTTTTTCATTTATTTTTATTTTCTTTTATTTTCAGTTAATTCCTTTTATTTTCAAAAGTTCATAAAAAATTTATTTGAAGTCATTAAATTATGAGACCAATTCCAAAAAATTTCTTGAAAAATCTAGTTTCATATTTTGATATTTAATTATTTTTGTGACTTCATTTAATACTTTTTGTGAATTATTTGGTTTTTAATAGTTTTAATTCATTTTAAAATACTTTCTGACTTTTAAAAAAAATCCAGAAAACATTTTCCTAGCATTTATGGATCATGATAAATCAATGAAAAATAGTCTCATCAATTTCTTATTTGATTTGAGATTTATTTGAGATTTTAATCCATTTTGTGCTATTTTTAATTGTTTTTAAATGTTTTTAAATACTTTATGATTTCCAAAATTGTTGAGAAAATTAGTCAAATCTTGTTTGACTATGTTAGACCTATGATAATTTAATTGGACTTGTTGAAGTTGATTTGAATTGAATTTGAGGTTTGACCTTATTTGTTTATTTTTTTATTTGCATTTTATTTTAATTCAAAAAAATACCAAAAAAATATTGTTGACTTGTTGACGTGTAATCTTCATTTCTTTTCTGTTTGGCATTGATTGATGATGACTTGATTCACATCTGATCAATTGGACTTGATACTTGTCTTCTTTTCCATTCCCTTTCATCTTCATCCCATTCTTTCCATCAATGGCCAATGAATTATGTTCTTATGGTTGGTCTTGACAAATGAGAGGTTTAACCTTCTTTGATCCAAACCAAACTCAACTTGATCCATGATCAAGTGAGTTGTTTTCTTTCTAAGATAGGTTTCTTCTTGGTCAAGCAAGTAACCTAAAGACAATACAAGGCCCTTCCCCTTTTGTTTTGGTATGGCAACTTTGTGGAGCTTGGCTTACTAGTCATGATCTCTAACTTGTGTCCTTTGCCTATATTTTTATTGACCGACCTCAGATAGGTGTGACTACTACATTAGTCCACTTACGATTGCTTAACATAGCGCTACATTGTCTTATGAAAAGCTAACATAACCTCCACTAATTACTAACTTTAATTTGAGAATTTAATTTCTTGCCCTTTACTTTTAATGCCATTTATTTCTTGCTTATTTATTCATATTGATTTTCACTTTGCTCACTTGAGCACATATTTTATGTTTATGTAATTTTTCTTTTGCTCAATTGAGCCCATTATTGTATATAAATATATTGTTATCTTATGTTTGCTTTGTGTTTTGTTTTGTGTGAACCTAATGCAAAAGGAGAAAGGACTTAGAATTAGGACTTACCTATGCTTAACGGAGTTCAAGAGCAACTAGGCCTCATGCCTTTAGAATGCTAAATTTTGTTGAAGAGCAACTAGGCCTCATGCCTTTAGAATGCTAAAATTCAAAGTTGATCTCAAAGGACTTCTCATCCAAACGTATTCTTTGTCCATTCCCCTTATATGTGTTGTGAACTTTTTGATGTTTGCTCTTGTGTGATAGGGATCCCATCTTGAGATTATGAAAAGAGGACCATTGTCATGAGTAGCTAAGTTAAGAGATAAGCCAAATGGAGATCCTAGGAGCTTGAGTTCAAATTGTGTGATTGCTTGTTTGTGTGCTAAATCCAAAGGAAAGGAACACCTTGAGTCATCTCTATGACTTCAAGAAAAGGAACTCCAAGGGTCTATCTTTCCCCTCTTATCTTTGTATGCCTTAGGACTAGCCCTTCTCTTCTTCTCCCCACTCTAACCAAGCCAAAATCATTTTCTAAACTTTGACTTTGTTTTAAATTAGAAACCTAGGCCTTAAGCCTTTGACTTTTCAAAACCATTTTCATAAATACTCATTGTGAATAAACTTTAATCCAACTTTGACTTCATTTTGTAAATAAATCTAACTTGTAAATATAACTCACTTTAAGTTGTTTTTGTGGTTCCAATGGCCACCTTATTAAAACCTTTTCATAAACATTAGTCATAGGTTTGAGTTATCATAGTGGTTGATGTAAATCTCACCTCATCCTTAGTGGTTGGATTATAAGTCTTCCATGCTTATTATAGGGTTAACCCCTCACTAGCATGTTGAAGCCCTCCTCACATGGTGGATTGTTGGTTTAGGTTGAGTTTTCTCGCTTTGATAACAAAATACCTTAAGGCTTTTGGTCAAATCAATTCACCAATCTTTGAGATTTTTACCCCGAACTACGAGGTTTTGATCCTCCTTTGTGATGGTACGTAGGCAATGGGTTCATCCATTCAAACAACAAAATTTTTAAATATAATCTATTCTTCTCTCATCCCTCCCATCTTTTGCACAAATCTTTTCACAAATACCAACTTACAATACATGTTTGCAAAAAGGGTTCCCTTAGAGTACTAAGGATGTTTTGGGTGCGTAAAACCTTCCCATTTCATAACCAACCCCCTTACCCAGATCTCTGACATTTTTATTAGTTTTTGATTTGAAAAACTTCTTACCTTGGCTTTTTTTCGCTTTTTAGCCTTTCCTTTGGACAAATAAAAGTGCGGTGGCGACTCGAATTGTATGTTTACTTTTGGTTTAGTCAATAAACCTAAAGGTAACGAAAACCCCGCTGCACAGGTTAAGATGACTGACTCATCGACCCATAATATTCTCAAGAGAAACTCGTCTGAGTGTAGTATCGCGTAACAACTGGTATCAAGTCTATACTTGAACAGTTTCCGCGCTACGTCCTAAATAGGCCAAGATGGGTTAAATGTTCTAAGGTCCTCATCTTCTCAGACCCAATTAGAGATAGTAATGCCTAACCACAAATACTTGTGTGACATTTCCAAATCCAAAGGAGTCTCCACTGAGCAGATGGATCTCAAGCCAACTTGTTAAGGAATACTCCACACAAGTCGAACATGACTATACCATCCTCCTATCTTAATTTCACTCATGTTCGGGTTAGAACTTATCTCACCACTCAGAGATCACCAAGCACGACAAGCAGATTATATCACACATACATATATACAAACATCACGTATATACAAATATATTCACACAAAAAAGTAGGCTAAACCCACTAGAGACTACCCCCCAGCAGAGTCACCACTTAATTTCTATAGCGGGAAATTCATGATCATCAAGCTATTGACAAGCTAGAGATCAATTAACAAGAGTCGCCACCACGCTTTTATTGTTTCCAAGGGAAAAGGAAAAAAGTACGAACAAAACCCAAAAAGTAAGAAGTTTTCAAATAAAAACTAATAAAAGTCAGAGATCACAGGTAAGGGGGTTGGTTACACAAAGGGAAGGTATTAGCACCCAAAGTGTCCTAGGTACTCCTAGAGAGCCCTTTTTTGTGTGCATATGTATTTTGTACAAAGTGATGTTTACAAACAAATAGAATGGGGGGATGAGAAAAAAATTCATTAATTATATTTTTGTGTTTGACAAGAACTTCGGACTTGTGCCTACGTACCAACATAAAAATGAGGGATCAAAACCTCGTAGTTCGTGATACAAATTTCAAAATGGATGCATTGCTTTTAACAAAATTTAAGTTTGAAAGGGCACAAAGGCCTAAAATGATTTGAATGAGTTAGTTCTTTTTGGCTTTTTGAAAGTTTAAGTCAAGTATGGTTAAGTTTATTTACAAGTTTGATTTAAGAAAGGAAGTTTGAAAAAAGGCAATGGTATAAGGCCAAAGTTTCCATCTTTTGCAAAAGTGATCCAAGTTTATAACAAAAATAGTTCACACAAAGAAGATTTTGAAAATAGAGGGAGAGATTTTGAAATTAAAGAAATGGGGAGAAGATGAAGAGACTACCCTATGCACAAAATTTAAAAGTTTAGAGTTGAAAAGATCTGACCAAGTGGGTAGCAATCCAATAGAAAAGAATGTCAATAGAAACCCAGAATTCCCCTAGACTTTTAGAATTAAGCAACACACAAATGCACAATTATATTCTCTTGAAGAGCAAGGCATCAAATAAAGATGGCCTCATCCAAGCTTATCCATTCCATGATCTTCTTCAAAAATAGCCCATGTAACAGATGAAATCCACAAGTCACAGGTTCAAAATAACAGCTTCACCATGATCATGTTGCAGATGAATCTTACAGAGATCTTCAAAGATGTATCAGATGAATTTCAAAATGCAAGCACTTGGTTCTTCAACATGTTGGCATTGGCCAAGTCCATTAACATAGGAAGGTTGCCTAAATTCTAAGTCCATTTGTCCAAGATCAAGCCAATAGTCCACTCAAAAGTTTTTTAGTGTTTTTATGATTATTATGTACATTAATGGTCAAAGACCACACAAACAAACAAAGTAACACAAACTGAAATTCTAGTTAGTAGACTTTCGATGTCACACGGGATGTTATGACATCCAATTCTGCGCAGACAAGAATTATGCAGAACTTAAAAAGTAAGTGCAGTAAACAACACAAGGAATTGTTTACCCAGTTCGGTCCAACGTGACCTACGTCTGAGGGCTACCAAGCCAGGGAGGAAATCCACTATTAGTAGTATTAATTCAGACCTGAAACCAACTATTTAATCCTATCACTTAATACCTACCCAATGCAATTTCAATCTTACACTAAGATCAGAGTTCCTACTCACTCCCCCTCAATCACCTCAGTGATTACAACCTTTAATTATATTAAAGTTTATAGTGAAGTCACACTTCAAACAATTCTTGATTGTGCTTAACAGCTTTAATCAAGATACACAGCACTCACGCTTAAAAGCTTAGAGTGACACAACACTTACAACTCAATGAACACCCTAGTCCAATGCAATCATCTAGGAGATAATTGCTTGGTTCACAAGATACACCTAATACAAGACACACAAAAATACAACAGTGAAGTATGTGGAACAATGAAATCTTCACGCCTAAAATCCCCCGAGTTCTGAATGAAGGATAGCCATCCTTTTATATTGCAGCACTTGGGCCTTGTACTTGTATTTCCTGAAATTAAGGTCAAGCAAGTTAACCTAATTTCCACATCTTAGGGTACTAACAAATAGGCTATTTGTTAGGTTCATTAATTGTAGCTTAGTTGTTAGTTTCCTAGATTTTAACTCAGCTGTTGAATTCCTGAAGAATAGCCTGAGAAAAATGTTGAAACAGAAAAACTAAACAACCTACAATTTAGCATATGCTGTCAGGAATGAATGTCACAACATTCAGTTTGACTTCCACACCATAGACCATATGCTAAGTCTGTTTTTCCTGAAAACAGACTGTACAAAATGCTGTACTGTACATGACCACTCAGTCCATACTTCAATAGCAGCTTACATTAATAAATGTCACAATATCCAATTTGACATTTACACATAAGGCCTTATGCCATGGTCTGTTGTTCTCCTGAAGAATAGACTGAGATACATACTAAAATGTAGCAGAAAACCAACCTGCCTATTATTCAGTAAATGCTGTCAATAATGAATGTCATAACATCCAGTTTGACATTCAGACAGCAGGCCTTGTGCCAGGTCTGTTATTCCCTTGATAAACAGACTGACAATAAATACTGAGTTATAAAAGAACACCAACTGTTCTATTCCTCAGTATCTGCTTACATGGATGAATGTCATAACATCTAGTTTGACATTCAGTAAATCCTGTATTAGCTAAACCTGCAGCATACTACTCAAGTATGTCATGACATCAGTCAAGACATCAGAGTACAGTTAGATGATCTAACACACAATGCAGTCAAACAAACATCTCCACAGCATGTCATGACATCAGTCAAGTCATTAGAATCCAGCTAGTGTTTTACCATAAAATGCAGCCAATCAAACATCTACAAACTCCCCCTTTAGCAAATTTTTGACTAAAACACTTTGGCCTCACAACAGAGTACACAGCAGCGGAAACCACACATCTAGCAGGAAAAAAAACTAGCTAATATACTCAGAGCAGCAACACACTCACACATATAGAAGTTAAATAAAAACTTCACATATCAGCACACACACAGAAGTTAAATAAAAACTTCTAATAGCAGCACACAGACAGAAGTTAAATAAAAACTTCCAATAGCAGCACACATAAACACACTCACACTCATAGAAGTGGAACATTAGCTGCAACACAACCTCTGGATTAGAGGATCTTGAATATCTGTCTTGAATATCTGTTTAGCAAAACAATCTGTTGTCCTGGGGCATCACATGTGTTAGGTGTTACTCCCCCTTTTTGTCAAAAATGTTGCCAAAGCAACACTTTAAATTATAGACCAAAATAAACAGAATTACACACAAATGACAGAATTACAGACTTGATTTTACTTCACAGTTTCAATCAGGAATATCCCCTCTTGATCATGCATTACAGCTCTGATCAAGACATCACCCACTTGATCTTGCTTCACAGCTCTGATCAAGTAGTTACACATTCTTGCTTTACAGCAGGTACACACATATCAGATGCCATGACTTTGAGTCTGACATCATGAACCACTCCTGCATGAACACTTTCTTGAAGTCCAGCAGGCACATAGGCTGTCCTATGTTAGGATATCCCCTTAACATCGTGTTACCACACTTGCAGCAAGTAACATAGCTGTGAACTATTGTCCAGTCATAGCACACTTTCAATTGTTTAATAGGTTGAGATATTAAACAATACATCCCAAACATCTTTGGTTGCTATAAGTCCTCAGAAAGGCATATTCCCAGTTTGCCCCTTAAATTTTCAAACTGAGTAGAATCCAGAGCCTTTGTAAATATGTCAGCAAGTTGTAGTTCAGTGGCTACATGTTCCAAGGTGATCACTTTGTCTTCCACCAGATCTCTGATGAAGTGATGTCTAATGTCAATATGTTTGGTCCTGCTGTGTTGGATGGGATTCTTGGAAATATTGATGGCACTGAGATTGTCACAGAACAATGTCATGACATTTTGAGAGACATTGTACTCAGTAAGCATCTGTTTCATCCACACCAGTTGGGAACAACTACTTCCAGCCGCTATGTATTCAGCCTCTGCAGTGGACAGATATACACAATTATGTTTCTTGCTGAACCATGATATGAGATTGTTTCCCAAGAAGAAACATCCTCCTGAGGTATTTTTTTTGTCATCAGCACTCCCAGGCCAATCAGCATCATAATACCCGGATAGGACAGGCTCAGAGCCATGAGAGTATAGCATACCATAGTCACAAGTCCCATTGACATATTTGAGAATCCTCTTGACTTGATTTAAGTGGCTCACTTTGGGTTCTGCTTGGTATCTAGCACACACTCCAACTGCATAGGAAATATCAGGTCTACTTGCAGTTAGATATAGTATACTACCTATCATGCTTCTATACAAGCATTGATCAACACTGGGACCTCCATCATCTTTGGTTAACTTCACATGAGTAGGTGCAGGAGTTCTTTTGTGCCTAGCATTATCCATACCAAACTTCTTAACTATGTTTTTGGCATACTTGCTTTGGGAGAGAAACATAGAATCCTCCATTTGGTTGACTTGCATTCCAAGAAAATAAGTCAGTTCCCCAACCAGACTCATTTCAAACTAGATTGCATCTAGTGAACAAAATGTTTCACCATTTTCTCTGACATTCCACCAAAGACTATGTCATCCACATAAATTTGGGCAATCATGATTTTGCCATCTTCATCCTTCACAAACAAGGTCTTATCTATTCCCCCTTTTTTGTACCCATGAGAGGTCAGAAATTCAGTCAACCTTTCATACCAAGCTCTAGGTGCTTGCTTCAACCCATACAAGGCTTTCCTCAACTTGTACACATGTTTAGGTTGGTTTGGATCACAAAACCCTTTAGGTTGTTCCACATAGACCTGTTCATTCAAGTAGCCATTTAAAAAGGCACTATTCACATCCATTTGGAACAATTTGAACTTCAGAATGCAGGCCACACCTAACAGTAATCTGATTGACTCAAGTCTAGCAACAGGTGCAAACGTCTCATCAAAATCAACCCCTTCAACTTGAGTATATCCTTGAGCCACTAGTCTTGGTTTATTCCTAGTGATTACTCCCTTCTCATCAGATTTGTTCTTGTAAATCCACTTGGTACCAATGATGTTAGTCCCTTCAGGTCGTGGAACTAGCTCCCATACTTCATTCCTTTTAAACTGCTCCAGTTCATCTTGCATGGCATTGATCCAATATTCATCAGTCAGGGTTTCTTTCACATTTTTTGGTTCAACCTTGGATACAAAACAGGAATTTGAGCTAATTTCCCTTGATCTGGTAGTCACACCACTATTGGGATCCCCTATGATAAGATCCTTAGGGTGGTCTTTCTGAATTCTGATAGACGGCACTTTGGTGGATGCATCTACCTCACATTCAGGAGGAGTTTCCTGTACTTCTTCAGACTTGACTGGTATGTCTGTTGAAGTATCAAGGAATGTTCCAACATCCTCTACGACATCGACTCCTTCCTCTTTATCATCCATAATAACATTTATGGATTCCATCAGGACATTGGTCCTAGAGTTGAATACTCTGTAGGCTCTGCTGTAAGTTGAGTATCCTAGGAATATACCCTCATCACTTTTGGGGTCCATTTTCCTTCTTTGTTCACGATCTGCAAGAATGTAACATCTGCTTCCAAAGATATGACAGTACTTCACAGTGGGTTTTCTGCCTTTCCATATTTCATACAGAGTGGACGAGGTTCCTTTTCTCAAGGTAACTCTATTGTGAACATAGCAAGCTGTATTCATAGCTTCAGCCCAAAAGTGCAGAGGGAGCTTCTTTGCATGAATCATAGCTCTGGCAGATTCTTAAATAGTTCTGTTTTTCCTTTCAACTATCCCATTCTATTGAGGAGTTATAGGAGAGGAAAACTCATGACTTATTCCTTCAGACGAGCAAAACTCATCAAACTTGGAATTCTTGAACTCCGTCCCATGATCACTCCTAATTCGGACAACACAACTGTCATTTTCCCTTTGAAGTCTGATGCACAGTTCTTTGAAGACATCAAATGCGTCTGACTTTTCTCTGATGAAGCTTATCCAAGTGTATCTGGAATGGTCATCAACAACCACATAGGCATACCTCTTTCCACCCAGACTTTCAACCTGCATAGGTCCCATTAAGTCCATGTGCAACAGTTCCAGAGTTCTGGAAATTGTAGGATGTCCCAGCTTAGGATGTGACATCTTGGTTTGCTTGCCAACCTGGCATTCTCCACAGACTCTTCCTTCATCAATAAGCAGCTTTGGGATTCCTCTAACTGCTTCCTTGGATATGATCTTTTTCATTCCCCTTAAGTGGAGATGACCAAGACGTCTATGCCACAACTTCACCTCCTGTTCTTCCTTGGCTGAGGAGCAAATTGTGGAAAAGTTTGAGAGCTTAGGTTCCCACAAATAACAGTTATCTTTGGATCTGGATCCTCTCATAACTTCCTGATTATCTCCATTTGTCACAACACATAGCTCCTTAGTAAACTGAACATAGAACCCTTGATCACACAGCTGGCTTATGCTGATGAGGTTGGCAGTTAGTCCTTTTACTAACAGCACATTGTTCAGTTCTGGAACTCCAAAGCTGTCCAGCTTACCCACACCTTTGATTTTTCCTTTAGCACCATCACCAAAGGTCACATAACTGGTAGTGTGAGGTTGTATATCTACCAATAAATTCTCCATACCAGTCATATGTCTTGAGCAGCCACTGTCAAAGTACCAGTCTTCTCTGGTAGATGCCCTTAGAGCTGTGTGAGCTAGCCTAGCATACCATTGTCGTTTCTTGCTGGGGGCATTATGCTTATATGCCTTATGCTTAGTTCTGACATGAGGGGTTTGGTTAGGATAACCATGCAGCCTGTAGCAGAAGGCTTTTATATGACCAAACCTACCACAGTAGTGACACCTCCATCTCTGAAATTTCTTCCTCTGATGGTTGCTCATCCTGGTTCCCTGATGTTGAGACATTGGGTGTGACCTCCGCTTGAATTTTTGAACTTCAGCCTTTGAGCGTTTGAGTTCAGCAGAAGATGTTTTCACAAAGCCTAAACCAGACATGGTTCCAGACTTATGTCCCACCTTTAGGATCTCTTCCAAGGTGTCCGTTCCTTTATTTAGCATTCTGATGGATTTTGTCATTTGATCTAGCTTGGAGCTCAGCAAGGTTATCTCACCATTTAGACCATCTATGACTGTCAGATGCCTCTGCTTCTCATCCTCCAGCTCCTTGATGAGTTTCTTCTGCTTTTCTCCTTGTACACGCACTTTTGCACTTGTGACACATAGCTCCTTATATGATGCAGCAAGTTCATCAAAGGTCAGTTCATCTGCACTTGAGTCATCATCAGTGGCACAGACACTAGTTAGTGCAGTGACATGTTTAGCAGATTCTCCTTCAGATTCACTCTCAGAATCTCCTTCAGGCCATGTGACAGATAGCCCCTTCTTTTGCATCTTGAGGTAAGTAGGACATTCAGCTCTAACGTGTCCAAAACCTTCACATCCATGGCACTAGATTCCCTTGCCTTGGTTGAACTTTTCTTCAGAATTTGATCTTTTCCTGATGTCAGACGAGATGTTCTTGACATTTGGTCTCCCTTTTTGATCAATCTTCTTCACAAACTTGTTGAACTGTCTCCCAAGCATGGCTATGGCTTCTGATATGCTTTCATCACCTCCAGTACATCCTGCTTCTGAATCCTCTTCAGTATTTGATACAAAAGCTACGCTTTTATTCTTCTTTTCAACATTCTCACACAAGCCCATTTCAAAGGTTTGGAGAGAACCAATAAGCTCATCCACCTTCATATTGCAGATCTCCTGAGCCTCTTCTATAGTAGTGACCTTCATGGCAAATCTCTTAGGTAATGACTTGAGAATCTTTCTTACAAGTTTCTCTTCAGTCATTTTCTCACCTAAGCCACCAGAGGTGTTTGCAATTTCAAGAATATTAATGTGGAAGTCATGAATAGTCTCATCCTCTTTCATCCTCAGATTTTCAAACTTGGTGGTCAGCATCTGAAGTTTGGACATCTTCACCTTGGAGGTACCTTCATGAGTTATCTTGAGGGTATCCCAAACTTCCTTAGCCAACTCACAGTGGTGCACCAGTCTGAAGATGTTCTTGCTTATTCCATTGAACAATGCATTCAAGGCCTTAGAATTTCCAAGGGCTAATGCCTCTTGTTCCTTGTCCCACTCTTCTTCAGGAATTTGCACACTGACTCAATCTTTCCCTGTCTTCGTTGGATGTTCCCATCCTTTGTTGACAGCTCTCCAGACTTTGCTATCTAGAGACCTTAAGAAGGCTATCATACGAGGCTTCCAGTCATCATAGTTAGAACCATCCAACATGGGTGGTCAATTTGAGTATCCTACATCCTTGTCCATGGTACTAGAAAGTAACTTCCCTAGATCTCACCCAGAAAATAACAGGCAGGGTGCCTGCTCTGATGCCAATTGAAATTCTAGTTAACAGACTTTCGATGTCACACGGGATGTTATGACATCCAATTCTACGCAGACAAGAATTATGCAGAACTTAAAAAGTAAGTGCAGTAAACAACACAAGGAATTGTTTACCCAGTTCGGTCCAACGTGACCTACGTCTGGGGGCTACCAAGCCAGAGAGGAAATCCACTATTAGTAGTATTAATTCAGACCTTAAACCAACTGTTTAATCCTATCACTTAATACCTACCCAATGCAATTTCAATCTTACACTAAGATCAGAGTTCCTACTCACTCCCCTCAATCACCTCAGTGATTACAACCTTTAATTATATTAAATTTTATAGTGAAGTCACACTTCAAACAATTCTTGATTGTGCTTAACAACTTTAATCAAGATACACAACACTCACGCTTAAAAGCTTAGAGTGACACAACACTTACAACTCAATGAACACCCTAGTCTAATGCAATCATCTAGGAGATAATTGCTTGGCTCACAGATACACCTAATACAAGACACACAAAAATACAGCAGTGAAGTATGTGGAACAATGAAATCTTCACGCCTAAAATCCCCCGAGTTCTGAATGAAGGATAGCCATCCTTTTATATTGCAGCACTTGGGTCTTGTACTTGTATTTCCTGAAATTAAGGTCAAGCAAGTTAACCTAATTTCTACATCTTAGGGTACTAACAAATAGGCTATTTGTTAGGTTCATTAATTGTAGCTTAGTTATTAGTTTCCTAGATTTTAGCTCAGCTGTTGAATTCTTGAAGAATAGCCTGAGAAAAATGCTGAAACAGAAAAACTAAACAACCTACAATTTAGCATATGTTGTCAGGAATGAATGTCACAACATTCAGTTTGACTTCCACACCATAGACCATATGCTAAGTTTGTTTTTCCTGAAAATAGACTGTACAAAATGATGTACTGTATAGGACCACTCAGTCCATACTTCAGTAGCAGCTTACATTAATAAATGTCATAATATCCAATTTGACATTTACACATAAGGCCTTATGCCATTGTCTATTGTTCTCCTGAAGAACAGACTGAGATACATACTAAAATGTAGCAGAAAACCAACCTGCCTATTATTCAGTAAATGCTGTCAATAATGAACGTCATAACATCCAGTTTGACATTCAGACAGCAGGCCTTGTGCCAAGTCTGTTATTCCCTTGATAAACAGACTGACAATAAATATTGAGTTATAAAAGAACACCAATTGTTCTATTCCTCAATATCTGCTTACATGGATGAATGTCATAACATCTAGTTTGACATTCAGTAAGTCCTGTATTAGCTAAACCTGCAGCATACTACTCAAGTATGTCATGACATCAGTCAAGACATCAGAGTACAGTTAGATGATCTAACACACAATGCAGTCAAACAAACATCTCCACAGCATGTCATGACATCAGTCAAGACATTAGAATCCAGCTAGTGTTTTACCATAAAATGCAGCCAATCAAACATCTACACAAACAAAATATATCACACAATATGATCCAAATGGACAAAGTGAAAATTACATTAACATAAACAATTAGAATGATATGTACAATGGTAATTGAAATAAAATGCTAAAAGTAAATTGCATTAAAGTAAAAGCTTGAAATTAAAAGTTAGTAGTTAGTAGGTTAGGAGTTAGTTTTGCTTTGCTTTTGCTTTTCAAGACATTCTTTGGAGAACACTCAACCCACTTATCACAAGCATGGATCCTTGAACCAAAACATCTTCGAAAGGAAGGAAAGAAGGCCAAGTTTCCACACAATACCATGGAAGAGGGGAGACTTACAATCTCACTAACTAGAATGCTTATGCCTTTTATGTCACAAATTTAGCGCTATGTTAAGTAATCGTAATTGGACTTATATAGAAGTCTTAACTATTTTAGGCTGGGCAATAGAACTCTGGTGTTAATGCATGTTAGAGACATAGTATAATGGACTATGCTCATGAAACATACCACACACAAAAAAGAATATGCAAAAGGTGTGGCCTAATCTCATCCATACTCATGTCAATTTTTCAATCAACTAACATTAGGACATTGAGATGTCATAGGCTAAATGGAATGAATGAATTAAGAAGAGGAATGAGATGAAGTGGGAAGGGGATGAATGAAGTCACAAATTGGTCAAAGGAGGACTTTTACCAAATTAATATCATTCATTTATTTTGGGAGATGGAATGTACATTCCATCAATCCCCTAAATCCAATGATATTAATTTGACAAAGTCAAATCAACCTTGACTAAGGCCCCACAACAATAGGCAAATTAAAACAAGTCAATACAAGTGGTCAACAAAAATAATTGGCATTTATTCAATTAAAAAATAATAAAATAGTGCATTTAAATCAAATGTGTTTTGTCCAATTCCTAAAATCTCATCAAAACACCAAAGAAATGGCCATGAGATTTATCATAGGTTAAACAAGGTCAAAGGACCTTGGAGAAAAAAACTCATAATTTTTGGACATTTAAAAATATTTTTAAACAATTAAAAACGAATGCAAAATAAATTAATTCATGAAAAATATTAATAATGATCCAAAAAATAATTTTAATTCAGAATATGAGAGAGAAAAATATTTGAATTTTTTTGGTGAAAGTCCCATATTTTTTGGATCAATATTGAATTTAATATGAATTATTGAAGAAAATGCAATTAAAATAAAAATTCAGAAAATCTAAATTACGTGGACCATCAGATCTCCCTCATTAATTGAGGTGGCAGATCAGATGGTCCCTAGCGCGCTATCCACCATGGACCTTAGTCAGCGCGTGGCAACTTTGGTAATCAAAAGGGACGCACGAGATTAAAATAAAACACATGGATCATGTGGTTCAGAAGATAGCCAACTCATCGCCGGAGCCAAAGCTCCGGTCATCTTCTCCGGTGGACCTCACCGTACTGGTCCACCATGAACCATCACCATAATGAAAAATAAGGACATGGTCTTAAAGAAAAAATGGCACTGAGCTCGAATCTAACCTCCATTCACTCCAATTCCAAGTATATTGAGAGATACATGGAATTGAAATTTGAGGTACATGAACTGAGTTGCTTTGATTTGACCTCAAAGCAACTCAAACTTCTTTCCTACATTGGTAGGACTTCAGACAACCAAAGAATCAATAGAATTGAGCAAGAATTTGAGAGAATCGAAGAGTTTAAAATTTCTGGAAAATACCTTCAATGAAGGTCTGAATTCAGTTGATCTTGATCTTGCTTGTGCTTGATCTCACTCCACTTGCTTGCAGGAGAAGGATTGAATGGTTAAGAAGCTATGGATTCCTGGAGAATTGAATTCCAAAACAGTGGAGATTCAAGCTCAAATTCAAGAGAACTTTTCAGGCTTATCCTTTGAGAAGTGAGGGTTTGAAATGGGGGATCAAAGCTGGCGCGATTGTGTCTCTATTTCTGAGCAATTGAAGCTATATTTATAGCCGGAATGGTTGATAATTGCACATTCTCATTCACTTTCTAATTTTGGCAAATGGTGATGCAATGGTGCATGGGCGCTCATAGGTCCATGAAATGATTGCTAGAGGTCCACAAGTGAATATCAGATGCTCTGAAGTAAGCTTGGATTGCAAGGCAAATGCACATTGATGTTTGAAGCTTGATCCATGCCAAGTGATGTCACCCTGTTTAAGTTATTTTCAGCATATGCATTTCTTGTCAAAAATGAATGAATTTGAGCTCTTTGGAAAGGTGAGATCAAGAGGAACAACTTACATGTTCAACACTTTTTCATTTGGAGCTTGGAACTTGGAGAAATTTGAGGTGGAAGTTTGGAAATTTTTGACATATCAAAATGTTTCTAAGTGTCAAGCCATATGTCTCAATATTCCACCTTGCTTAACTTTTTGTATGAGCTTCAAATGAGAAACGTATCTTCATAAAAGTTGGAGCTATCTCAAAGGCCTTCAAAATGGTCACAAATTTCATGTCATTTAGATTTGAAATGATAGAGTTATGCATTTTTGAAGTTTGGAAAAATCACTTGATCAATGGTATAGGTCAAAAGTGACCTATAATGTAGCCTCATATCACATGCTCAAAAAAGTTGAATTAGCTCCCACTCGAAACATAAAAGTTGAATTAGACACACTTAATTTGATTGTGAAACTTGGAAATATTTCGTCTCATAAAAATTGAGCAAGTTATGTCCTTGGGAAATTGACTTTCAAATTAGGGTTTAGACAAAATGACCTATAATGTTTCAACATAGAAAATGATTTTCCAAGCAAAAATAGCTCTAGGTATCAACATCAAAGTTGTTTGGAATGTCATTTAGAGTAAGGTTTCTCTTGGAATCATTTTCATATGGTGAAAAGTGTAGGAGATAGGGTCTAGGGAGACCCAGTTTTGATCAGATGAATTCATCTGGCCAACCACCATCAACCAACTTGATAACTTCCAATTCTCTTGACTTTCTTGGCTTATGGTAGATCATATATGCATAAGATGATGAAGTTTTAAGTGTCCTCTGAGAAATTTGATCAATTGGTGAGATAGCTTGTTGGAGAAGTTACTCAAGATACCTAGTCAAACTAGGGTTTCCAGGGCAAATCACCCTCAAAATATTGAAGAAAACTTGATCAATATAACATGTAGAGATCATTGGGACTCATATATGATGTTCATAACCATTCTTGAATCAATTCTTGATTGTGCTCTTTGTTCATGAGGGTCTCAAAATCCTAGATGTGATCTTGATGAATCAATGAGATCATGCCCTTCCTACAAAAGAGTTAGGCAAATGCAAAGACATATTTCTGGTATTTTGGTTAGTGAAATGATAAAATACAAGTATGATATAATCACAAGGTACTTGGTGATCTCTCCAAAAACAAACCCAATGAAATAGGGGTAAGGGAGGATGCCAAGGTATAATCCCAATGCTAATGCTTATGATGGAATTGAATGAGGGATCTTAGGGTCAAAATTGGGGTCTTACAGAAAGACATGCTTGTTTCCTTGTGTCATATTAGTGCATTTAGTTGTTTGTTTTGGATTGAATTTGTATAACCACTAGGGATATCTCTATTTTTCTCCCCTTGACTTCATCATCATTATCTAGGAGACTTAAACCCACCCATATGAACTATTTTTAGCATCTCGATTTGGTTTTTTCTTTGCTTACTTATCTGGGTTACTTCTTACTTGCTCTAGGAGGCCCTAGTTGCATTTTGTCTTGTGCATTCCACTTTGGATATTATGAGTACATTGGATTTTATTATTATTGCATATACTTAGGTTGTACTTGGTTTTGGCAACTTTATATATTGCTCTTATAATTCTTGGAGTGGTACTCCATTACCATTCATCATGAAGACAAATTAAGAGCTACATTCTTTTCTTTCTTGACCTAGTTTTTGGGTTGGTGGATGGTGAAACTCTTAGGAGTTTGGGATCAATCCTTGTGTATTCTAATGTCACACTTATGCCATTTATTTTTGTCCTCATTTCCACTTTACTTTGTTTTGATAAAGGATTACTTTTCTAGGATGATATCTTTACTTGTTTATCAAGTTACTTGACTTTGATTTGTGTGTAAAGTTTGAATGACTTATTTCATTACTCTTATACCCCATCTTGACTTGATAACTTGTCTTCTGCTTTATCTCTTCCATGACTTGATATGGATTATTATTATTTCATCCACCCTTTCATGACTTGATATGATTTGTTCATCCTCTATCTATTTTTTTCCATAACTTAATATGGACTACTTTTGGAATGAATTGTACTAGTTTATCTCTTTCATGACTTGATATGAATTGTCTGGTTTCTATCTTCTTGTCCCATGATTTGATATGGATTGTTATTTTCTTTCACCTTCTCCCATGACTTGATATGGATTTCTATTGTTTGTATATTCTTTCCATGATGTGATATGGATTGTTATTGCCTCATTTATTTCTTCATGACTTGATATGGGTTGCAATTGTTTACATTCTATTTGTTCTCCCATGATATGATATAGATTGCTACTATATTTTTGTTTCTATCATGACTTGATATGATATTGTGGTGTTTATTGTCCCATGACCTAATATGGTCTATCCCTCTTTTATCCCTTCTCCTTGTGTTGATAACATGTTCCTCATAGGATTCCTTTGGTTAATTCTTGGTTAAGATTGAACTAAAGTAGACCTTAGGTTTGTTAACCAAGCATTATAATATTAGGTAGTCCCATTGATCCTTAACCCTAGGTCAAGCTTTGCATGATAGTCTAGTTAAATGTTTCCTTTTTATCCTGACCTTAGGACCACTATTGCATGCCAACATTAGGTTTCTCTTTAAAATCCCTTTATATTTTCCATTTCTTTTTGCATTCATACTAAAACAAAAACCATTTCTTAACATTAGTGGCGACTCTGTTTTGTGTGCGCGTTTTTCGAGATGTGACAGCTAGCGACTCTGCCGGGGAGTCCCTAAGCAAGTCAGTCATAGATCTTATTTGTTTTCTTTTTATTGGGTGTTTATTTATTTATTTTTGCACTTTCTCATTACATTCATTGCATCTTATTATTCTCCATACTTTGGATACTGCTGTGGTGCTGGTTGCCGGATTTCCTGTTTGTAGGTTGGGTGGGATATTACTATGAGGTAAAAGGCCCACTACCCAGGCCAGTGACACATAGGTTAGAGTGGATATTCATATTAACTCTCGTGGCGCCTTACACGTAAGAGTTTGCATGGCATACCACGCCCAGATGAGGTTTTGATAAGAATACTTTTGTCTTCCATGCCTTATGTATTAGACAAGGTGTTAGTATGAAAGCCATCGATTTAGGTTGCCATTTAGAAGCCTGTCCTGTTCTGGTTAGAACCTACCTGTGACTTGGGGTGGGTGTCACTAAACAATCTTTCATCATACCCGGTTCTCTCAGAATTACGTCAAAGTTTTGAACTTGAGACATTCAGTCAGCCATCAAGCATAACAACTATCTATTGATATGGAAACCACACATGCATTCATGAGAATTGTTATGATAATTCTCTTAACAAACATGTCTTTGTATTTCCAAGTGTTTTTAACTCTTGATTCTAATTATTTAAGTCGTCTCTAAAGATGGATACTGGTAGAGGTGGACATGTTTCTTACAAGTTTCCTGAAGTCAACCTGGATTCCCTTCTCGAGATGGTTGAAAGATCCCCTCCTGACAACTTGGAAACATTCAAAAGGGATTATGGGAAGATTTTAGATTATCTCAAGTCTCCCCTCAGCGAGTATCAACACAATCCACTTCACACTCTACTACAGTTCTATGATCCTCCTTTGAGGTGCTTTATGTAACACCCGATAAAATATGATAATTATTTAAATTAAGTTAATAGTATATTTATTAATTTAATTAAATAATTAGATTATTATTGGAATATTATTTGGAATTATTATTATTGGAATAATAAGTTGGAAAAATATATATAAAGAGTTCCATTTGGTAAAAAGGGTTTTTCACGTGAAAACCAGAGAAGCGACAGAAAGTGGAAAAGGGCAAAGAGGAAGAGCAAGAGAGCAAGGGTTGAAGAAGGGAAAAGCTTGAAGCTAAAGGATTGCCGGATTAACTCAGGTAAGGGGGGTTTATCGTCGTTTAATGGGTATTATGGGTTAACATGTAATGGGTAGTAATAAGCCATTGATTTGACCCTAATTTGGATGATGAATGTTGCAAATTGTGATGACCAAATTACGTTAAAAACTGTGATTGAATCTATGTTTGGATGAGTTGTGATTTTCTGGACGTGTAGCTTTTTACGGAATTGAAATCGGAGGTCCGGAAGTCCTCCGACGGCGGAAAATGCGGGGGATTCTGCATTCTGTTCGTGTTAGCGCAGGAACAGCTTTCTGTCTTGCGTTAACCGGTTAACCCAGGGTGTTAACCGGTTAACACTGTTATGATAATTAAAAGAATTTATTTCTGTTCTGCGTTAACCGGTTAACCCAGGGTGTTAACCGGTTAACACTGTTATGAATTATGAGAAATTGTTGTCTGTCTTGCGTTAACCGGTTAACCCAGGGAGTTAACCGGTTAACACTGTTAAAATGTGCCAGGAAGCGTGTTCTGTGTTGCGTTAACCGGTTAACCCAGGGCGTTAACCGGTTAACACTGTTGGAAAAGTGGAAATTTGATATTTAAATATTGTGGACATATTTGATGATTGGCCTATATTGGTGTATGATATAGTAGGGATCATTTCCCGTTGTTTTGAGCAGTATAGGTATTAGTAGAGTGTGCTAATACTGTGATTTATTATTTAGCATGATATGAATATGATTCTGTGATAAATATGCTGATAATGTATGATGGTATGCATAATGCTGTGAATGTATCTGTTATGTATGCAATTGTGAATGGACTGTTTATGGCTTAGAGTGTGAGCATATGTCCATTGCGGATTGTTGTTGATGTTGCATGCTAGGTGATTTAGCGTGCATAGTATGGCCTTGATGGTGGTAGCTAATTCCCATGGTGAGGAATTAGTGAGTGAGTTATTGTGGATTGTTGTTGATGTTTGCATGCTAGGTGATTTAGCGTGCATAGCATAGCCCTTGGGGTGGTAGCTAATTCCCATGGTGAGGAATTAGTGATGTGAGTCACTAGGTCTCAAATGAGTGGGACTAGTGAGCTTGGTAGCCGTATCTGGATTTGATTGGTGAGGTTGAACTATGTGTTCACGAATAGTCGGTACCGCATGCATGGAGTCTCATTGCATAATATATGTATGGTGTATAATATGAATGGATGTATTCCAATATTATACGTGTGTTTTGTGTTGGGTTGAGTATGATTATAATTATGAGTTGATGTTGCCGTTGCTAAATGTGTGATATGATTAGGGTGATGAAATGTGTTAATTTACTTAGCATTACATGATATTTTATAATGCTTATTATATCGATTGAGGAACTCACCCTTACAACTATGTTTCAGGTAACGAGCAGTGATTGAGTAGAAGCTAGTGCTTGGAGTCTAGTGTAGTTCCTTAGTGGGTCATGCTCTGGTAGATGTAACATCGGGACGGGATGTTTTACTTGTTTTCAATTGTGGTTGTTGAACAGTTTTACATGTAATGTGATTACATGGTTTGCATGATTGATTAGATCTCTATCCGCTGCGAAATGTGCAATGTTTTATTTTGATTAATAAATGAGCATGACAAACTATTTTGGTGAATGGTGTGAAGTGTCAAGTGTGACACCCTTAAATTGCATATCTACTCTGATTTATGTTTTGTTGAATTAATTGATTATTGGGGTATTTTAGAAGGGTGTTACACTTTACATTCACAGATTATTAATTGACGCCAACTTTGGAAGAGTATTCATGTATTCTGGGAATTCCCATCAAACTTCAAGTTCCTTTCCATGCGTCTATAGAGGTCCCTGATTCTGAACATATTGATGTTGCCCTTTATTTGAGCAAATCTATGGTGGATGCTAATCTCAAAACAAAAGGAGGACTCATGGGTTTCATCTAAGCTTCCTTTTGACCACTCTGGATGCTTTGGATAAAGATGAATATTGGAAGGTTTTCAAAACTATTTTGGCATGCAGTACCTATGGAATTGTCTTGTTTCTGAACATGGTTGATTTTATTGATATGAACGCCATTCACATCTTCATGATGAGGAACCATGTACCAACACTTATGGGAGATGTTTACCATTCCATTCATTCCAGAAATCACAAGAAAAGAGGTGGTTTAGTATGGTGTTGTGCTCCTCTTTTGTATCATTGGTTCCGAAGTCATCTCCCTTGCAAAGGAGCGTTTGCAGATAACGAGGAAACCTCGAAATGGTCCAAGAGATTGATGGGACTTACTTCTAACGACCTGGTGTGGTACAACTTGAGGTTGGATATAATGGAAAGGTCTGAGGTGATTGTGAGTTGTGGAGAATTTCCTAATGTACTACTCATGGGCATTAGGGGAGGCATAAACTACAATCATGTGTTATCTCAAAGACAATTGGGCTATGCTTTGAAAGGACCTCTAAAGGATAAAAGCATACAAGAATCATTGTTCTACAATGTCAATAATGATGTTGAGATGATGAAGAAGGCTGCTAAAGCTTGGAACCATATCTCATGCAAAGGAAAGGAATTATTTGGCAAGAAAGATTATGTTGCTTACCCTCCTTATGCCGACTGGATTAAAGAGAGGGTTCAAACTGTCTTGTTTCCTTTTCCAATGGAAAATCCATTATATCCTCAAGAGCCAGATCACTCTAATTTTGTGCCCAGAGAATACTTCAATCATACTTTTCTTTCGAATAAGAACTTGAAGCAGGAAAAGGAATATTTGGGTATGCAAGTTTTCAGCTTTAGGCAAGAAACGATGGATTTGGCTCACAAACTTAGAGAAAGGGATGAATTGCTTCACAAATATGGTCTAGTTGTGGATGGGAGAGTCAGGAAGAAGACTAAAATTAACAGAGTTAGTAGGGATCCTTATATAGTTATTGAAGAACAAAAGAGGGCTCTTGAAGAGGTTGAAGAAGAAATCAAGCAAAAGCATCGAGAGTATGAGTCACTCAGAGTCAACAAAGCCAAGATGGAGAAGAGGTACAAGGACAAGATTAAAAGACCGGAGAAGCAATTGTAGGATAAAAATGCTCAATTTGAAGAGGAAAATACTCAGAGGAAAGGGGTGGAAATTCAGCTTAAAGGAGCCACATTAATCTGGAGAAAGTTGCGGGGGAGATTGCAAGCCTTAAAGCTTAGTTGAGAGAGAGAGAGAGAGATGACGCTCCCTTACAAATCCAACTCCCAGAATGCAACGAATGTGAGAAGTTGATTGATTGATGTAGGTACTTGGATGGTATGATTTCTCGGAAAGATGTGGTTATCCAAAACCTTGTCCAAAAGCGCAATCAGGAAGGAACAAAGAAGATGTTTGAAGAGTCCAAAGCTTGGAGTCTAAAGTATCTCAAGAGTGGAGGTCATCTAACCTATATGGATTGGAAGATATAATTTGGTCTTTTTTTTCATGTATTAAATCACCGTCAGGATTGTTGATGGGATCTTTTGATTCGCATTATTTCTTAAATTATTTACTTATTCCTTTTTGTAAGACCTATTTGTACTACTCTGGTTTGCTAAACAGATGTTCAGTTTATCCAAGTGTTCATTATGTATCTTCTATTACTTTTAGCTTATATAACTTGAATCAAAAGTCTAAGACCCTAAAAATACATAAACATGTCATTTCATGCATTGTATTCATTCATGCATTCATACTGCATTCATAATAAGTTCTCTGGTCAGACTTCGCTTACTGACTCTGCTCTTCTTAGCAGGGATTGCAAATCCAGTCATTCACTGTTACGCCACATGAAACAACCAAGGACGTCAGATGGATCAAGTTCAGGATAACATTGAGGAGATGAGGAACCAAATGGATACTAGGATGGCACAGTTCGTGGATGCCATTACCAAGGTAACTCGTAATCAGGAAGAATTGGGGGCTCTTGTGGAGAGTGCTCGTGTTGAGAATGAACAACCTGAGTTGATATTCAAATATGTTTCTGTGGGGTAGCCTCGTCCTAATATTGCTATGAATTTTGTTGGGATGAACTTTAATGATCAACATGTTAATGGTTATCATGCTCATAACCAGGGTCTGAATGGAAATTTTCCACCACCTCCACCACCACTGTACAATCATGGGTCACCATATCTCATTGTTGGGGACATGCAGGGATATCCCAAGTTAAAGGGAAACCTCAAATACAGGATTTGGAAATGGATCGTAACGAAGATATGTATTCAATACATAACAGTGACATAAGTGTTCATGCTGATGATAGGAAATACCGTCTGTTGGAAGAAAGGTTGAAGACCGAAGAAGGACAAGGTGTTTTAGGGATGGATGTTACTGACCTGGGACTGGTGCCAGGGTAAGGGTTCCACCAAAGGTCAAGGTTCTTGTCTTTGACAAATATACTGGTACAACATGCCCAAAGACATATGTCAGAGCTTATTACCACAAGATGTCTGCTTATTCTGAAGATGAGAGGTTGTTAATGCATTTCTTCCAGGATAGCCTAACTGTGGCATGTTTGGAATGGTATATGCATCTAGAAAAAACATACATCAAAAACTGGAGAGATTTGGTGGAAGCGTTCGTGAAACACTACCAATACAATATTGACATGGCACCAAATAGGACCCAATTACAAAGTCTAACCCAGGGACCGAATGAGTCATTCAAGGAATACGCTCAGAAATGGCATGAACTAGCTGCTAGAGATCAACCTCCGTTTATGGATAGAGAACTGGTTTACATGTTCATAGGTACCTTGCAAGGTCCTTACTACGACAGAATGGTGTAATGGCTGGAGAGAGAATTGACGTCGGTCTCAAGATGGGTAAAATACAGTCAGCCATTACTGGGAGTTCTGCAGGTGGAGTTAATAAGAAGTCGTTCAGTGGTTACCCTAAGAAGAAGGAGGGTGAACTAAGCGCTTCTTATATTTAGAGGGGCAAAGGTAGACAACAGTACCAACCACAACTTCCACAACACTATCGACATCAACAAAATTATCAACATCAACATCACCATCCACGTCAATAACAACAGGTGAATGTCGTGGCCATTTCGGTCACCGCAACTTCTCAGCAACAATAACCACAACATCAACAACAATAATAACAGAAACCCGCTCCTCGTCGCAATTGCAATTAGCTAAGACAACCTAGGATCAAGAAAGTGTTTGATCCGCTCCCTATGACTTATTCTCAAGTACTCTAACATTTATTACAATTGAAGTTGGTTAATTTAAGAGGCATGCCACCTCCTCTTGAGAGGCTCCCTTCCGGGTAAATCCTAATGCTCATTGTGAATTTCATTTTGGTGGTATAGGCCATGATATGGGGAATTGTTGGGCCCTTAAATACAAAGTGCAAGAATTATTGGACCAACGCCATTCAGTTCACCGCAAACAATGGGCCTAATGTTATTCCAAATCTGATGCTGGCTCATGGCGGACCTACCGTTAATATGATAGAAGAGGGAGAGAGTTTGAATTTAATCATGGATGTAAATCTGTTGTCTACTCCTTTGACATATGTTAAGAGTTACCTGATCCAAAATGGTGTTTTTCCGGGTTGTTCCCCAGATTGTTGTGAATGCCAGAATCAGCCCAAGGGATGTGTTAGTCTGAAGATTGGGATTTAGAGTTTGATCAATGAAGGTATTTTGTAGTGCGATAAGATCTTGAAGGGCGAGAAAGTTATAGAGAAAGAGGTGGCAGTGGTTTCCATTCCATATACTCCTGCAAATATTCTGGCATCTACATCTTTGACAATCACGTTGCCTGGTCCTATCCTTTACTCCCGCGAGAATGTTATACCTTGGCATTATGGGTCAGATGTCTATTACCATGGAGTTAATCAAGAAGGGAGGCGATCCGAAGACAGACCAAGCGGAGACGCATGTTTGAATGTTGACAACTCTTTCGGTATAGGAAGAATTACCCGAAGTGGTAGGATGTATTCTCCACAAAATGTCCAAGATAATGCTGACGCCTTAGCAAGGCCCAAGGGTAAACAAGTGGTGAGTGACAATCTAGGGTCAACATATATTAATTCTCCAAATGTAGTACCTGGGACTTCTTCGCCCCATGAAGTTGAGGAGTTATTGAGATTAATAAGGAAAAGTGATTATAAAGTAATAGGTCGTTTGAGCCAGACGCCGTCCAAGATTTTAATCTTGTCCTTGTTATTATGTTTCGAAGCTCACAGGAATGCCTTGATGAAGTTATTAAGTTCTGCTTTTGTGCCACAAAACATCACTGTCAACCAACTAGAAGGGGTTGTGGCCAGTATTTCTGCTAATAACGGCTTGGGTTTCACAGACTTTGATCTTCCTTCAGAACGACACAATCATAACAAAGCCTTGCACATTTCTATGGAACGCAAAGGAACTACCTTATCCCGTATGTTGGTAGACACCGAATCATCCTTGAATGTGCTGCCTAAACCTGCCTTGATGAAGATTGATTATACAGGAGTTGAATTGCGCCCCGGCGACTTGATAGTCCGGGCCTTTGATGGGTCTCGAAGAGCTGTTTTTGGTGAAGTGGACCTACCTGTCAAAGTTGGACCCCAAGTTTTCGGTACGCCATTCTTCGCCATGGATATACAACCCGCATATTTTTGTTTGCTAGGACTCCCGTGGATTCATGGGGCAGGTTTTGTAACATCTACATTACATCAGAAAATGAAATTCCCAAGTGGTGGTAAGATTGATACTGTGTGCGGCAAAGAAGAGTAATTGGACCGTAAAGGATGTCCCAGGTGAAGAACTGCGTAATTGGACCGTAAAGGATGTCACCCAAGTCACATTTAATCAAGATTAATTTTCTTTTGTTTTCTTATCATGCAACAATTCTCACGCTCTGCCCAAGGCATGGTGAATCACGTAGGGCCACCCTGTTTCATTTGCAATTTTTATCATAAAATAAAAAGGATGTTTTTGCATTCAAAACTTTTGATCCTTGTTTTTATATTTTTACGTTTACCTTTTCTTTTAAAAATGAAAAGGTTTTCCTTTCACCACACACTTCTTAAAAATCATAAAAAAACATCATTAATGCAGATCCACGTCCGCCTCGGACCCCATTGATAACAATTCTGCTATCGCTTATTATGACTTTGACAATCCGATCTATCAAGCTGAAGAAGAAGGCGACGAAGACTGTGAACTCCCTGAAGAGTTTGCAAGATTATTAAGGCAAGAGGAAAAGGTCATCCAGCCGCACCAAGAAGATGTTGAGGTTGTGAAACTTGAAATGAGAATGACATAAAAGAGGTCAAAATAGGTTCTTCTTTGGAAGAAAGTGTGAAGATCGGGTTGATCGACATGCTGCGAGAATTTATCGACATATTCCCTTGGTCTTATCAAGATATGCGAGGGTTGGACGCCAATATTGTGTTACATAGGATACCTTTGAAGGAAGCATGTCCGCCAGTTAAGCAGAAGCTTTGAAGAACACGTCCGAATATGTCTAAAGGGATCAAAGATGAAGTGCAAAAGCAATTTGATGCAGGTTTTCTGGAAGTTACTTCCTATCCCTCGTGGGTAGCTAACATCGTTCCAGTACTTAAAAAATATGGTAAAGTACGGATGTGTGTTGATTATCGTGATTTGAACAGGGCAAGCCCCAAGGATGACTTCCCGTTCCCTCACATTGATGTATTGGTCGACAACACTATGCAGTTCTCAGTTTTCTTTCATGGACAGTTTTTCTGGTTATAATTAGATTAAAATGGCTCCTGAAGACATGGAGAAGACCACGTTTATTACACCATGGGAAAATTTCTGTTATAAATTTATGCCTTCTGGTATGAAGAACGTAGGGGAAACTTACCAGCATGCAATGGTAGCCTTATTCCATGACATGATTCATTAAGAAATTGAGTGCTACGTAGATGATATGATTGCAAAATCCCACACAGAGGAAGAATACTTAATCAATCTACGGAAGTTTTTTGAAATATTGAGGAAGTTCAGGCTAAGGCTAAATCCCAACAAATGTACTTTTGGAGTAAGGTCTGGTAAATTACTTGGCTTTTTGATCAGTGAAAGAGGAATCGAGGTCGACCCTGTGAAGATAAAAGAGATTCAAGAGATGCCTGAGCCGAGAACTAAAAAAGAAGTGATTGGGTTCTTAGGGAGATTGAATTACATTGCTAGGTTTATCTCCAATCTTACATCTACCTGTGAACTAATGTTTAAATTGTTAAGAAAAGACCAGGCAGTGGTGTGGAACGATAATTGTCAAAAGGCATTCGAAAAGATAAAAGATTATTTGCAAGAACCTCTTGTTCTTACGCCTCCAGTAGAGGGTATACCCTTAATCATGTTGTAGCGGTAAATTCATGATCATCAAGCTATAGATAAGCTAGACATCAATAAAACCAGAGTCGCCACCGCACTTTTATTGTTTCCAAGGGAAAAGGGAAAAGTACGAACAAAACCCAAAAGTAAGAAGTTTTCAAATCAAAACTAATAAAATGTCAGAGATTACAGGTAAGGGGGTTGGTTACACAGAGGGAATGTATTAGCACCCAAAGTGTCATAGGTACTCCTAGGGAGCCCTTTTTGTGTGCATATGTATTTGGTACAAAATGATGTTTACAAACAAATAGAATGGGGGGATGAGAAAAGAATTCATTAATTATATTTTTGTGTCTGACAAGACCTTCGGACTTGTGCCTACGTACCAACATAAAAATGAGGGATCAAAACCTCGTAGTTCGTGATATAAATTTCAAAGTGGATGCATTGATATTTAAAAAATTAAGTTTGAAAAGCACAAAGGCCTAAAAATGGTTTGAATGAGTTAGTTCTTTTTGGCTTTTTGAAAGTTTAAGTCAAGTATAATTAAGTTTATTTATAAGTTTGATTAAGAAAAGAAGTTTAAAAATGCAATGGCATAAGACCAAAGTTTCTAGTTTGCAAAGTAGTCAAAGTTTAGAAAATAACAAGTTCTAACAAAGAAGTTTTTTTAAAAAAAAAAGAGGGAGAGCTTTTTGAAATTAAAGAAGTGAGGAGGAGATGAAGAGACTAATCCTATGCACAAAATTAAAAGTTAAGGGTTGAAAAGATCTGACTAATGGGTAGCAATTTAATAGACAAGAATGTCAATAGAAACCCAAATTCCCTTGGACATTTAGAATCAAGCAACACACAAATGCACTATTATATCAATCTTGAAGAGCAAGGCATCAAATAAAGATAGCCACATCCAAGCTTTAGCCACTCCATGATCTTTCTTCAAAGTTTCCCATGCATAAGATGAATTCCAAGATGGCACAAATCACAGGTTCAAAATAACAGCTTCACAATGATCATGTTGCTGATGAACTCAAAGGGATCTTCAAAGATATATCAGATGAGGTTTCAGATTGCAAGCACTTGGTTACATGAAGATTGGCATTGGCCAAGTCCTTTAGCATAGGAATGTTGCCTAAGTTCTAAGTCCATTTGTCCAAGATCAAGTAAATAGTCCACACAAAAGTTTTTTAGGATTTTTGTTGTTATTATGTACATTAATGGTCAAAGACCACACAAACAAACAAAGTATGCAACAAATGGAATATATACCACAATATGGTCCAAGTTGACAAAGTGAAAATTGCATTAACATAAACAATTAGAATGGTATGAATAATGGCAAATGAATAAAGACTAAAATTAAATGGCATTAAATTAAATGGCTTGAAATTAAAAGTTAGTTGTTAATGAGTTAGAAGTTAGTATTTTTTTGCTTTTTCTTTTCATTTTTAAGTCATTCTTTGGAGAACACTCAACCCACTTATCACAAGCATGGATCCTTGAACCAAGACATCTTCCAAAGGAAGGAAAAAAGGCCAAGTTTCCACACAGTACCATGAAAGAGGGGAGACTTACAATCTCACTAACTAGAATGCTATGCCTTTTGTGTCACAAATTTAGCGCTATGTTAAGCAATCGTAATTGGACTTATGTAGAAGTCACAACTATTTGAGGTCGGAAAATAGAATTTTGGTGTTAATGCATGTTAGAGACATAGTATAATGGACTATGCTCATGAAACATACCACACACAAAAATAATATGCAAAAAGAGGTGGCCTAATCTCATTCATACTTATGTTGATTTTTCAATCAACTAGCCTTAGGACTTTGAGATATCATACGCCAAATGAGATGAATACATAAAGAAGGGGAATGAGATGAAGAGGGAGGGGAATGGATCAAAACTCAAAATGGTCAAAGGAGGACTTTTACCAAATTAATATCATCCATTCATTTTGGGAGATGGAATGTACATTCCATCAATCCCCTAAATCCAATGATATTAACTTGACGAAGTCAAATCAACCTTGACCAAGGCCCAACAACAAAAGTTAAACTCAAACAAGTCATCACAATTGGTCAACACAATTAATTGGAATTTATTCAAATTAAAAAAGACTAAAATAATACATTCAAATTAAATATGGTTTGTCAAATTCCTAAAACCTCATCAAAACACCAAAGAAATGTCCATGATATTTATCATAGATCAAACAATGATAAGGACCTTGGAGAAAAAAATTCAGAATTTTAAAAGAATTAAAAGTATTTTTAAACAATTAAAAACAAATACAAAATCAATTAAATCATGAAAAATATTAATAATGATCCAAAAAATAATTTTAATTCAAAATATGAAAGGGGAAAACATTTGAAATTTTTTGGTGAAACTCTCATATTTTTTGGATCAATATTAAAATTAATATGAATTAATGAAAATAAGCTAATTAAAATAAAAATCAGAAAATAGCAAAAAACGTGGACCACTTGATCTGCCTCATTAATTGAGGTTGCAGGTCAAGTGGTCCTCAGCGCGCATTCCACAATGGACACTAGTCAATGCGCTGCAGGAATGGTATTTAAAACCAACGCACGAGATTAAAACGTTTTGCAAGGATCCTATGGTTTGAAACGTGCCAGCACACGACCGAAGCTGTAGCTCCGGTCTTCTTCTCCGGTGGACCCCACAGGACTGGTCCACCCTCAACCATCACCAAAATAAAAAAGGAGGACATGATCTGAAAGAAAAAATGGCATAAAGCATGAATCTGACCTCAATTTTAACTAACTCCACATATATAGAAAGATATGAGGAGTTGAATTTTGAGGTTTGTCAACTGAGGTACTTCGATTTGACCTCTAAGCAACTCACTCTTCTTGCCTACATTGGTAGGACTTCAGACAACCAAAGATCCAAGAGAATTGAGTGGAATTGAGTGAGAATCAAAGAGATGAAGTTTTCTGAAAATTACCTTCAATGCTATGAAGTTCTTGATGTTGCTTGCTTCAAACACGATTTGATCACACTTCAGAAGCTAATAGGAAATGATTGGAGAGGTTGCAAGGCTGTGGATCCTGGAGTTCTTGAATCTCCAACAATTGAGATTCAAACTCAAATTTCAAATTGAAATTTCTCAGGTTTTCCTTTAGAATGAGAGGGTTTCAATGGGGGAAAAGCTGACACGCAAAGTCTGATTCAAATGAGCTCATAAGCCTTCTATTTATAGCCAAAGGGAATGATATTTGCACACTTCAAAATCTGTCCAAAATTGGCAATATGGATGGCACGAGTGAATGGGAATGTACAGGCCCATGATGCAGTGCATTAAGGTCCAAAAATGATTCAAATTGAAGTCTGAATGAAGCTTGAATGGCAAGGCATTGTGAACTGAAGTTTGTACAATTGATTCTTTCCAATGATGCAGCCATGTTAAAGCCATGCGCACACCTAGTAATCTTTATCCAAAATGCATGAACTTGGGTTCTTTGGAAAGCTTGGATCAAGGTGAACAAGTTTGATGTTGAACACTTTTTCATTTAGATCTTGGATCATGGTGAATTTTGAGGTGGAAGTTTGGAAATTTCAACATGTTGAAATTTTTTCTAAGTGTCAAGCCATATATCTCAATATTCCACTTTGCTTAAATTTTTATGTGAGCTTCAAATGAAAAAAGTGTCTTCATAAAAGTTGTATATATTTTAAATACCTTCAAAATGATCACAAATTTCATGTCAATTGGATTTATAATGATAGAGTTATGCATTTTTGAAGTTTGGAAAAATCACTTGATCAATGGTATAGGTAAAAAATGACCTATAATGTATCCTCATATCACATGCTCATAAAAGTTGAATTTGCTTTCACTCCAAACATCAAAGTTGAAGTAGACGTCTTGAATTTGATTGTGCAACTTGGAAATCTTTCATATCATAAAAAATTAGAAAGTTATGGCCTTGGCAAGTTGACTTTCAAATTAGGGTTTAGACAAAATGACCTATAATGTTTCAACATAGAAAATGATTTTCCAAGCAAAACTAGCTCTAGATATCACCATGAAAGTTGTTTGGGATGTCATTTAGAGTAACTTTGCTCTTGGAATAATTTTCATATGGTGAAAATTGTAGGATATAGGGTCCAGGGAGACCCATTTTTGATTAGATGAATTCATCTGGCCAACCACCATCAACCAACTTGCTAACCTTCAATTATTTTGACTTTATTGGCTCATGGAAGATCATATATGCATAAGATGATGAATTTCGAAGTGTACCTTGATAAAAACATAGTCAATTTGTGAGATAGCTTGTTGGAGAAGTTACTCAAGATACCCAGTCAAACTAGGGTTTCCAAGGCAAATCACCTCCAAACTCTTGAAGGAAACTTGATCAATATAACATGTAGGAATCAATGGAACTCATATATGATGCTCATAACCATTCTTGGATCAATTCATGGTTGTGCTCTTTGTCATGAGGGTCTCAAACCCTGGATATGAACTTGATAGATCAATGGAGATCATGCCCTACCTACAAAAGAGTTAGGATAATACAAAGATATATTTTTGGTATTTTGGTTAGTAAAATGATAATATACAAGTATGATACAATCATACGGTGCTTGGTGATCTCTCCCAAAACAAACCTAATGAAATAGGGGTGAGGATGCCAAGGTATAATCCCAATGCTAATGCTTATGATGAAATTGCATGAGGGATCTTAGGGTCAAAATTGAGGTCTTACAGCTGCCCCTATTTAAGGACATTCTAACTGAGAAGGCGAAGGTTAAAATCTTCATGTCGACTCAGTAGAATGGGCTTAAATAACAACATATAGAAACAAATTTTGGTCCCTAAGAGACCTCATGATGCGTATGATATGAATGTAAAAGTCAATGTGTTGTGAGTAAATATTGCCACAAAGGAAAAGAAATCAAAGAGACCGAAAGTCCGCAGGAGTATAATGCATTCCGTAAGGAAAACTCACTAGGGAGACATAAACTCTGGGGGATAAAGGAGTTATGCATAGGCCAGGCTACGACTTAAAACTGCTGGGGGACTCGAGGAATTCCATACACAAATGGAAAAGACTCCGCCGGGGAACAACAACATCTGCAGGGGATACGAGTAAGTTAGGATAAAACTGAAGTACTTCAATCACACAGGAAAAGCGATTTCACTAAGGAAATGCACACTCAACTCAAATGGGGAAGAAATAAACTTCAACATAGGAGGAGCAGAAATCTATTATCTACTACCTGTTACTGGGTGAGGAGATAATAAAGATCTAACAGAGAGGACACCCGCCATCGGTTAGGATGAACATATCAAGGATGACTCGCTGAGAATTGCTAGGAGAGAGTATTCATTACCGGTTATTGGGTAAGAATAGGTTTCCTGGGGAAAATTGCAAAAAATAGGATTTACAACTAGTGGTTACTGGGCAGAAGACCAAAGGTGAGAATATCCGTCATCGGTTAGGATGAACATATCAAGGATAGACTCAACAGGGAAGAAGATCTGTCATCGGTTAAGATGGACATATCAAGGATAGACTTGCCTGGGACTGTCAAGGAGGATACCCGTCATTGGTTAGGATGAACATATCAAGGATATACCAACTGAACAACAAGGTAAGAATTACATCTATCGATTGCTGGATAAAAGACCATCAAAGAGAAAATCCGTCACCGGTTAGAATGAACATATCAAGGATAGACTCTGTGATAGGAGAAAAATAGGAATTACATCTATCAGTTACTGGATAGAATACCACAGGAGAGTATCCGTCACCGTTTAAAGTGAACATATCAAGGATAGACTCTGCGGGAAAAAGTAAGGTTTATAACTATCGGTTACTGGGTAGAATACCACAAAGAGAAGGAAACCCGTCATCGGTTAGGATGAACATATCAAGGATTAACTCTCTGGGGAGCATAATAGGGATTACAACTACCTTTTTACTGGGTAGAATACCAAGGATGAGAATATCCGTCATCGATTAAGATGAACATATCAAGGATAGACTCGGGAAGGGGAAAGAAAGATATTTGTCACCAGTTAGGATGAACATATCAAGGATATACTTTCTGGGGAATCAGAAACAAATGAATCCACTAGGAACTCCACTGTTGGGAAAACAGGGGTACTTATGCCGAGTATTGGGCAAGAAGTAACAAACTGCAAACTAAGAAGAATATTACCATTTACTGGGTAATAAGCTCTTAGGAGACTCAAAGCATCTATCTAGGCATGATCTAGAAAGAAACAGTCAATCAAGACTCAACCCAATGAGGATATAACTCAAGGGGAGTGATTCCATCCAGATAAAAAACTGGGGAGGAAACTGAAGTAATAATCATCCACGAGGAAACAACTCAGTGGGGAAGAGGAGAAAGGTTAAAGTCTTTCTGCCAAAGGGGATGGCGCTCTTCAATTGAGGGAGGACAGACATCGAGGTTCGTATGGGGATAAAGTACCGCCATAACAGAGAATGAGAATCTCAAGTCAACAAGTTAATCGGATATGATGATGCAAATATGCAATTATGACATTATATGAATGTATATATATATATATATATATATATATTATATATATATATATATATAATATATATATATATATATATATATTTATATATATATATATATATATATATATATATATATATATATAATATATATATATATATATATATATATATATATATATATATATATATATATATATATATATATATATATATATATATATATATATATATATATATATATATATATATATATATATATATATATATATATATATATATATATATATATTATATATATATGAAGATTATGCTGACAAAACGATCACAAAGGATACAAAGGTGTCGCAAAGAATTTGAATCATCAGTACAATCCTCGGTCAATCCGCAAAAAGAGGGAGACAACCGCTGGAGAGCAGAGAGATCAACAACCCAAAGGATCAAATCTAGCCGAGGGAGGAGATATTCTGAGGCGAGGAATCATTATGAAGCCTATAGGGAATTTTAGGTCAACACCATATCAAATGGGAGACAACCATACAAAAGATAACAACAAATAGCTGCTCGGAAACCAGGAGGAAACTCTGACTGGGAGCGTGTCGGATGGCGACTGGTGGGGGGAACCAACGCAATCTACTGGGGAAAACATCTTACTCTGCTGAAGATCTACCCTGCCGAGGAAACACAAACTCCGTTGGGGAACATAGAAACTCTGTCGGGGAAATAACACGCCGCAAGGTACTGAATCAACCAACTCAGCTGGGGAAAAGAATCGGAACTCCGCTAAGAAACAAACACTCCGTAGGGGAATCGGATCAACTCAAACAACTAGGGATACTCGAAGGGTTAACTGCTGGGGGAACCTCTGATGCTTAGCACTTGAGGACTTGCTGCTCTTTGAAGTGTTGTTGATACTTCCTTTTTATTGCTTTGAAAAATTCTTGTTTTTATATCTTTTAAGAAAAAAACTATTTTGATTAAAAAAAATTCCAAAATGATCATAATAAAATTTAAACTATTGGCTGAAGTAAATAAGAGTAGAAACAATTGGACAAAAGCTCAACTTTATTTAATGGGATGGTAGTGTGTAAATGACAAGACTCCATAGATTTTTACAAAGTTGAAATGGTAATTTACATGGGAAAGGGTTACATTGAATACAAATGATCCTTAATCCTTCTACCAACTCTTGATATCCACTGTGCTCTTGACCGCTACTGGGATGATGAATCAACGTCAACCCTTATGCTCAACAAAGTCTTTCCACAACTGGACGATCAGCAGACTGCAGTTACTTACCATAATCCCTAATTTTTGCATAAGTTGCCCCAAGGTGGGGTACTCAACTTATCGGGAAATTCATTCTATTTTTATGTCTCTAATTTTTGCCTGGATCACCCTTTTGGGTTTTCAATCCACTGAGACGCTCATTTTTGCCTAAGCCGTCCTTTTGGGTTTTCAACTTAGCGAGCTGTTTTTTTAGGCGAAGTATTTCTTGACTGCATCTGCATTCACAGGACGAGTGAACTCTTCACCATCCATAGTTGTAAGAATCAAAGCACCTCCTGAAAAGGCTCTCTTAACAACATATGGGCCTTCATAATTAGGAGTCCATTTTCCCATAGAATCTGGTTTGAACGACAAGATCTTCTTGAGCACAAGGTCACCTTCTCTGAATACCCGAGGTCTAACCTTCTTATCAAAAGCTTTCTTCATCCTCTGTTGATATAACTGACCATGACACATGGCTGTTAATCTTTTCTCTTCAATTAAATTCAGCTGATCATACCTGGTCTGAGACCATTCCGCCTCAGTCAACTTGGCTTCCATGAGCACACGTAATGAAGGAATCTCAACCTCTACGGGGAGTACTGCTTCCATAACATATACAAGAGAAAAAGGGGTTGCCCTTGTTGAAGTGCGGATGGATGTACGATACCCGTGAAAAGCAAATGGGAGCATCTCATGCCAATCCTTATATGTGACAACCGTCTTTTGAATGATCTTCTTAATGTTCCTATTTGCAACTTCAACAACCCCATTCATCTTAGGCCTGTAGGGAGAAGAATTATGGTGTGCAATCTTGAAGTCTTTGCAAAGAGCTTCCACCATATTGTTATTCAAGTTCGATCCATTGTCAATAACGATCTTACTTGGCACACCATAACAACATATGATCTGATTCTTGATAAACCTTACAGTAACTTGCTTGGTTACATTTGCATACGATGTCGCTTCAACCCATTTTGTGAAGTAGTCAATTGCCACCAGATTGAAACGATGTCCATTCGAAGCTTTGGGCTCAATCATCCTAATCATATCAATTCCCCACATGGAGAAGGGCCATGGGGATGAAATGACGTTCAATAGTGTTGGAGGAACATGAATCTTATCAGCTTAAATTTAACACTTGTGGAATTTCTTCACAAACTTGCAACAGTCAGATTCCATTGTCAGCCAATAGTAACCTGCTCGCAACATCTTCTTTGCCATTGCCTGTCCATGGGAATGAGTACCAAAGGAACCTTCATGCACTTCAGTCATCAACAAGCCTACTTCGTGTCTATCCACACATATGAGCAAAACCATGTCGAAGTTTCTCTTGTACAGTATATCACCATTCAAGTAGAAATTATCGGCTAATCTTCTCAAAGTCTTCTTATCTTTCAATGATGCCACAGACGGGTAAATCTGACTTTAGAGGAAACATTTGATGTCGTAATACCACGGCTTCTCGTCTTTGACTCCTTCAACTGAAAACACATGAGCTGGTCTATCAAGACGCATCACCGACAAATTGGCAACCTCATTCCAATACTTCACTACAATCATTGACGCCAACGTTACAAGAGCATCTGCCATCCGGTTCTCATCTCGAGGAATATGATGGAACTCAACCTTTATAAAGAAAGTTGAAATCCTCCTTGCATAATCTCTATACGGTACCAAACCGGGTTGATTCGTCTCCCAATCACCTTTGATTTGATTCACAACCAAAGCTGAATCTCCAAAGACATCTAAATACTTGATTTTGAGATTCATGGCCTCTTCAAGCCCCATAATGCAAGCTTCATATTCTTCCATGTTGTTTGTACACTTGAAAGTCAATCTAGCTGTAAATGGTAGATGCGTGCCTTGATGAGTAATGATCACTGCCCCAACGCCATTTCCATATTGATTAACAACTCCATCAAATACCATGCCCCAACGGGAACCAGGTTCTGGACCTTCTTCAAGCAATGGTTCATCAAGATCTTTCATTTTCAAGTACAAAATCTCTTCATCAGGAAAGTCATACTGCACTGACTGGTAATCTTCAATCAGTTGGTGAGCCAAATGGTCAACCAAAATACTACCTTTGATCGCTTTCTTAGATCGGTATTCGATATCATACTCTGATAACAACATCTGCCAACGGGCAATCCTCCCAGTTAAAGAAGGCTTCTCAAATATATACTTGATCGGATCCATTTTGGATATCAACCAAGTGGTATGATTCAACATATATTGACGCAAACGCTTAGCAGCCCAAGCCAATACGCAACAAGTCTTCTCAAGCATAGAATACCGAGTCTCACAGTCAGTGAACTTTTTACTGAGGTAGTAAATTGAAAATTATTTCTTTCCAGTCTCATCTTGCTAACCAAAAAGACAACCCATACTCTCATCAAGCACAGTCAAATACATAATCAACGGTCTTCCTTCAACAGACAAAGACAAAATCGGAGGCTCAAGCATATATTCTTTGATACTGTCAAAAGCTTTCTGGTAATCCTCGGTCCAGTCACAAGAATGATCTTTATGAAGAAGCTTCAATATAGGCGCACATGTGGCAGTCATGTGGGAAATGAATCTGGAGATATAATTCAAGCGGCCGAGAAAACCTCTGACTTGCTTCTCGGTTTTGGGCGCAGGCATCTCTTGTATTACTTTGACCTTGGCAAGATCAACCTCAATACCGTTCTTGCTGACAATAAAGCCCAACAACTTACCAGAACGAACACCAAAAGTACACTTATTGGGATTCAAGCGGAGTTTATATTTCCTCAAACGCTGGAATAGCTTCAACAAATGCTCAACATGTTCCTCTTCATCAATTGATTTAGCAATCATGTCATCGACATATACTTCAATCTCTTTATGCATCATATCATGAAAAATAGTAGTCATTGCTCTTTGGTAAGTTGCACCAGCATTCTTTAGACCGAAAGACATCACTCTATAACAGAATGTTCCCCAAGGTGTAATGAATATGGTCTTCTCCATATCTTCTCCATTCTTTAGATCTGATTATCCATAAACGAAAAGACTTCGAATTTAGCAGTATTGTCTACCAACATATCAATGCGTGGCAGAGGGAAATCATCTTTCAGGCCAGCTTTATTCAAATCTCGATAGTTGACACACATGCGGACTTTTCCATCTTTTTTCGGCACAGGCACAATATTGGCCATCCATTGCGGATACTCAACGGTTACAAGGAAACCGACGTCAATCTGCTTCTGAACTTCCTCTTTGATCTTCACAGCCATATCAGGATGCGTTCTTCTCAACTTCTGCTTGACTGGCGGGTATTCTGGCTTCAACGAAAATCTATTCTCCACAATCACATAATCTAAACCAGGCATGTGTTGATAGGACCAAGCAAACACATCTGAATACTCTCGAAGAAGATCAATCAACCCCTCCTTGACATCTGGACACAGGCGAGACCCAATCTTGACTTCCTTCACATCCTCCTCGGAACCTAAGTTGACTAACTCAATCTGCTCTTCGAACAACTGAATGGTCTTTTCATCTTGCTCAAGAAGATGAGATAATTCATCACTCACTTCTTCATCACTTTCCTCCTCGGCCTCAAACACAAAGAATTCAAAATTTGGAGAAGGAGAAGGATCATTGTATTCAATGGGGTTAGGAACCAACCTGCATAATGATTTGATATTTTGATTTTAGAGAATTGGATTTGTGACTAAATATTATGAAGATGGACAATTATATTGTTTATTTATGTTTTTTTCGTGATTACCATTTTCAGAATAAAGCAAAAATTAAAAACAAAACATCATAGATGTGGATGAATATAATTAATTTTATTGATGATCAATTTTGAAAATGCCCAAACAATGTTCACTTCTCCCTTAGGCATAGGAGAAGGATTTTTAAAACATATAAAATCAATTACTTAGATCGATGCAAAATAACAGGAACATAAACCGCAGTCCAATTGTTGCAAGCCTTTCCATGCGTCACAAAATTGGTGCAGTCTTCCTCTTCGTCATCCTCTAGCACCGCAGCTAAGTGTTGTTCATTTCCATGAATGAACCCTCTGCTACGGAAGCAAAGTTGCATATCTTCAGACCTTGCAGTTGATGAACCTTGCTGGAAATCCAAACCAGTTCTATCTTTGTTGTCGGAGACCTCAGATAAGGCCTGGAACGGAGTTCCAACCTCATCCTCAGCTTCAACATAAGAGAAAGATGACAGGTGGCTAACCAACAACGCCTTCTCCCCACCAACAATCACAAGTTTCCCATTCTTCAAAAATTTAAGTTTCTGATGCAAAGTGGAGGTAACAACTCCTGCCTCATGGATCCATGGCCTTCCTAACAAGCAACTGTAGGCCGGGTGGATATCCATTACTTGAAAAGTAATTTGAAAATCACTCGGACCTATCTTAACTAGAAGGTCCAGTTCACTAATAACTTTTTTGACGATAACACCGCTATACCTCATAGGCGCTCCTTGGTACAACAGCTTTGACACAGTTGACTTTGGTAGCATATTCAGTGACGACACGGTGTCAACAAGCACATTAGACAAAGCATCCTCTTTGTGATTTTTGGAGATGTGCAAAGCCAGATTATGATTTCTTCCATCCTCAGGGAGTTCTTCATCACAGAGGCTAAGATTATTGCAAGAAGTGATGTTAGTGTAGCGGGAAATTCATGATCATCAGGCTATTGACAAGCTAGAGATCAATTAACAAGAGTCGCCACCGCGCTTTTATTGTTTTCCAGGGAAAAGGGAAAAAGTACGAACAAAATCCAAATAATAAGAAGTTTTCAAATAAAAACTAATAAAAATCAGAGATCACAGGTAAGGGGGTTGGTTACATAGAGGGAAGGTGTTAGCACCAAAAGTGTCCTAGGTACTCCTAGGGAGCCCTTTTTGTGTGCATATATATTTTGTACAAAGTGATGTTTACAAACAAATAGAATGGGGGGATGAGAAAAGAATTCATTAATTATATTTTTGTGTTTAACAAGACCTTCAGACTTGTGTCTACGTACCAACCTAAAAATAAGGGATCAAAACCTCGTAGTTCGTGCTAAAAATTTCAAAATGAGTGTGTTGATTTTAACAAAATTTTAAGTTTGAAAGGCACAAAGGCCTAAAAATGGTTTGAATGAGTTAGTTGTTTTTGTCTTTTGGAAAGTTTAAGTCAAGGATAGTTAAGTTTATTTACAAGTTTGATTTAAGAAAATAAGTTTGAAAATGCAATGGCATAAGGCCAAAGTTTCTATCTTTTTGCGAAAGTGGTCAAAGTTTAGAACAAAAGTAGTTCACACAAAGAAGGGTTTGAAAATGGAGGGAGAGATTTTAAAATTAAAGAACTGGGGAGAAGATGAAGAGACTACCCTATGCACAAAATCTAAAAGTTTAAAATTGAAAAGATCTGACCAAATGTGAGCAATCCAATATACAAGTATGTCAATAGAAACCCAGAATTCCCTTGGACTTTTTAGAATCAAGCAACACACAAATGCACAATTATATCAATCTTGAAGAGCAAAGGTATCAAATAAAGATGGCCTCATCCAAGCTTATCCACTTCAATTATCTTCTTCAAAATAGCCCATGTAACAGATGAATTCCACAAGTCACAAGTTCAACATAACAACTTCATAATGATCAATGTTGCAGGTGAATCTAGAGAGATCTAGAATGATGCATTAGATGAATTTCAAATTACAAGCACTTGGTTTTCAACAAATTGGCATTGGCCAAGTCCATTAGCAAAGGAATGTTGCCTAAGTTCTAAGTCCATTTGGGCAAGATCAAACCAACAGTCCACTCAAAAGTCTTTTAGGGTTTTTGTTATTATTATGTGCATTAATGGTCAAAGACCACACAAACAAGCAAAGTAGCACAAAACAAGATATTATCACACAATATGGTCCAAGTGGACAAAGTGAAAATTACATTAACATAAACAATTAGAATTATATGTATAATGGCAAATGAAATAAAGTGCTAAAAGTAAATTACATCAAAGTAAAAGCTTAAAATTAAAAGTTAATGGTTACTAAGTTAGAAGTTAGTCTTGTTTTGCTTTTTGATTTCAAGACATTCTTTGGAGAACACTCAACCCACTTGCCACAAGCATGGATCCTTGAACCAAAACATCTTCCAAAGGAAGGAAAGAAAGCCAAGTTTCTATACAATACCATGGAATAGGGGAGACTTATAATCTCACTAACTAGAATGCTTATGCCTTTTATGTCACAAATTTAGCGCTATGTTAAGCAATCGTAATTGGACTTATGTAGAAGTCATAACTATTTGAGGCCGGGCAATAGACTTTTGGTGTTAATGCATGTTGGAGACATAATATTATGAACTATGCTCATTAAACATACCACACACAAAAAATATGCAAAAAGGTGTGGCCTAATCTCATCCATACTCATGTTAATCTTTCAATCAACTAGCATTAGGACTTTGAGATGTCATTGGCCAAATGAAAATGAATGGATGAAGAAGGGGAATTAGATGAAGAGGGAAGGGGATGAATGAGATCACAAATTGGTCAAAGGAGGACTTTTACCAAATTAATATTATTCATTCATTTTGGGAGATGGAATGTACATTCCATCAATCCCCTAAATCCAATAATATTAACTTGACAAAGTCAAATCAACCTTGACCAAGGCCCAACAACAAATAAGAAACTCAATTAAGTCAATACAAATGGTCAACACAATTAAAATGGCATTTATTCAATTAAAAAGAGTAAAATAATGCATTAAATTTAAATATGTTTTGTCCAAATCCTAAAATCTCATCAAAACACCAAAGAAATGGCCATGTGATTTATCATAGGTCAAACAATGTCAAAGGACCTTGGAGAAAAAATTTCATAATTTTTTGACACTTAAAAATATTTTTAAACAATTAAAAACAAATGCAAAATCAATTAATTCATGAAAAATATTAATAATGTTCCAAAATATAATTTTAATTCAGAATATGAAAGAGAAAAATATTTGAAATGTTTTGGTGAAAGTCTCATATTTTTTGGATCAATATTGAATTTAATATGAATTATTGAAGAAAATGGAATTAAAATGAAATTCAGAAATTGCTAAAATACGTGGACCATCAGATCTCCCTCATTAATTGAGTTGGAAGATCTGATGATCCAGAACACGCGTTCCACATATGTCCAAGTCAACAGCACTGTACACATGGTATTCACAAGGAACGATTAAGATTAAAACGTGGAAGATGGATCCCATGGTTCAGACTAAAGACACATCATCACCGGAGCCAGAGCTCCAGTCGTCTTCTCTGGTGAGCTCCACCGGATTGGTCAACATGAACCATCACCAAAATAATAAGCAGGGACATGATCTTAAAGAAAAATCATCATTGAGCACGAATATCACCTCCAATTCATCCAATTCCAAATATATTGAGAGATATATGGAATTGAAAAATGAGGTTCATGATTTGAGTTGCTTCGATTTGGCCTCAAAGCAACTCAATCTTCTTGCCTACATTGGTAGGACTTCAGACAACTCAAGAATCAATGGAATTAATAAATAAATTGAGAGAATCGAAGAGTTTAAAAATTCTGCAAATTACCTTCAATGGAGGTCTGAACTTGCTAGATCTTGATTTGAATTGTGCTTGGCTTCACTTTACTTGCTTGCAGGAGAGGAATGGAAAGGCTTAGAATCAATGCACTCTTGGAGAATTAAATTCCAAAACAGTGGAGAGTCAAGCTCAAATTCAAATTAATTTATCAGGGTTATCCTATGAGAGTGAAGGGTCTTCAATGGAGATTCAAAGCTGGCGCAATGTGTGTGTGATTTCTGAGCAAATGCAGTTGTATATATAGCCAAATCCATGTGATATTTGCACACTCTTTTCAACCTTCCAAATTTGGCAAATGATGATAGCATGGTGCATGGGCGGGCATAGTCCCATGAAATGATAGCTTGAAGTCCAAAATGAATGATCAGATGTGTTGAAGCAAGCTTGGAATGCAAGGCAATTGAACATTGATGCTTGAAGTTGGATCCATGCCAAATGATATCAGTCTATTTAAGCCATGCGCAACCTATGCATTTCAAGGTCAAAATGAATGAATTCAAGCTCTTCAGAAAGGTGAGATCAAGAGGAACAAGTTTGATGTTGAACACTTTTTCATTTGGAGCTTGGAACTTGGAGAAATTTGAGGTGGAAGTTTGGAAAAATTTGACAAATCAAAAATTTTCTAAGTGTCAAGCCATATGTCTCAATATTCCACCTTGCTTAACTTTTTATAGGAGCTTCAAATGAGAAAAGTGTCTTCACCAAATTCATGTCATTTGGATTTGAAATGATAGAGTTATGCATTTTTGAAGTTTGGAAAAATCACTTGATCAATGGTGTAGGTCAAAAGTGACCTATAATGTAGCCTCATATCACATGCTCAAACAAGTTGAATTAGCTCCCAGTCCAAACATAAAAGTTGAAGTAGACACATTGAAATTGATTTTACAACTTGGAAATCTTTCATCTCATAAAAATTGAGCAAGTTGTGGCCTTGGGAAGTTGACTTCCAAATTAGGGTTTAGACAAAATGACCTATAATGTTTCAACATAGAAAATGGTTTTCCAAGCAAAACGAGCTCTAGGTCTCAACATGAAAGTTGTTTAGAGTGTCATTTAGAGTAAGTTTGCTCTTGGAATCATTTTCATGAGGTGAAAATTGTAGGAGATAGGGTCTAGGGAGACCCAGTTTTGATCAGATGAATTCATCTGGCCAACCACCATCAACCAACTTGCTAATTTCCAATTCTCTTGACTTTCTTGGCTCATGGTAGGTCATATATGAATAAGATGATGAAATTTGAAGTGTCCCTTGAAAAAAATTGATCAATTGGTGAGATAGCTTGTTGAAGAAGTTACTCAAGATACCCAGTCAAACTAGGGTTTCCAAGGCAAATCACCCTCAAACTCTTGAAGAAAACTTGATCAATATAACATGTAGAGATCATTGGGACTCATATATGATTCTCATAACCATTCATGAATCAATTTTTGGTTGTGCTCTTTGTTCATGAGGATCTTAAACCCTAGATGTGATCAATGAATCAATGAGATCATGCCCTACCTACAAAAGAGTTAGATAGATGCAAAGACATATTTTGGTATTTTAGTTAGTGAAATGATAATATACAAGTATGATATAATCACAAAGATGTTTGGTGATCTATCCCCAAACAAACCCAATGAAGGAGGGGTAAGGAGGATGCCAAAGTATGATCCCAATGCTAATGCTTATGATGGAATTGCATGAGGGAT